>NC_061107.1:10849263-10864263 GCF_015104395.2 Macrobrachium nipponense
GGACAAAGGAAACTAGAGACTAGAATGAAGAGAGAGAGAGAGATAGAGTATGGACATAGGATACTAGAACGAAAATAAGAGAGAAAGAGAGAGAATGTAATGGGAGTAAGAATCATGATACAAAAGGCAAAGTAAGACTAAAATGAGAGAGAGAGAGAGAGAGAGAGAGAGAGAGAGAGAGAGAGGCAAGGCGCCTCTGCTCGTGGGAAAAAGGCAAGTTCAGAAAACAGGTGGGCGAAAAGGGCCAGACAGACAGACAGACAGACAAGAGCTGAATCAGAAAAGGGCGGTTGGTTGACAAACGCAGCCATCAGCCTTCGCCTGACGAAGGACTTCGAAGCAGGAACGTGATCTTGTCATGTTCGTAAATACACTCTACTACACAGGTATGCACATGCAGTAATGCATACAGCAGTGCTGTGGACATCATCATAATCGCAAATAATCATCATCGTCTTTTTTTGTGCTTTCACTCTCCCCAATCTCCACTCATTTACAACTATCCTTCTCATGCTTCTCACCCAAGAGGGTTTTTGGGTCTTCCAACTCTCCTGGTACCCACAGGAAACCCAGCTGCCCCAATCATGTATACCCACAAGGAACCCGGCAGCTGCCACAGTCATGTATACCCACAAGGACTCAGCTGCCACAGTCATGTATACCCACAAGGACTCAGCTGCCACAGTCATGTATACCCGCTAGGACCCAGCTGCCTCAATCATGTATACCCACAAGGACTCAGCTGCCACAGTCATGTATACCCACAAGGACCCAGCAGCTGCCACAGTCATGTATACCCACAAGGACAGGCTGCCACAGTCATGTATAACCCAAGGACCCAAAGCTGCCACAGTCATGTATGGCCCTACCCACAATGGACCCACAAGCTGCCACAGTCATGTATACCCACAAGGACCCAGCTGGCCACTTGTTCCATGTATAACCCACAAGACAGCTGCCACAGTCATGTATACCCACAAGGACCCAGCTGCCACAGTCATGTATACCCACAAGGACCCAGCTGCCCCAATCATGTAGTATTATACGAAATTTTTGAGTGAATGCTGAATGAGATATATATATATATATATATATATATATCATATATATATAATATATACCTATATATTTATATATATGATATATATATATATATTATACTATTATATAATTATAATTATAACATTATTAACATTCGCCACAGGCTTTTGTAAGAGTTCTTTGTAGTTTTCGTTTGCTATGTAAATTTAATTATGTTGTTGGTACAGCCATGTGTGTGTGTGTGTGTATAACTTTCTTATGTACTGTTTGATGTATCACATTGATACGAACAAAGGCAAGATACACTGCATGCCTCTCGTTGCATGCATGTGTGTGTGTGTGTGTGTGTGTGTGTGTCCCTATGCAATGGGTACCTTCTTCAATACGTAACCCGTCCAACGCACCCGGTTTAAACACAGACCCACTTTTACAGCTGGGAGCCACGAAAGAGATATATTATACTAATAAATAATACGCCGAGTAAATTTAGCCAGCGATGTTTGTGCATGTCTGGCTGGACGCATTCGCCATGCACGCAGCGTTGCCATATCTGTGGCCGTGCATTTCAGCGATCTGGCTAGTTTCCTGGCGTGTCTCTGGCTATCCAAGTTTCCTATTTTTTTTTTTTTTATTATTGATTCCTAATGAAACATTTCGTAATCCGATTCGGAAGGATGGAAAGGACGCTGGTGTAGGATATTAGGATGATTTGACGTTCAGGGACTTCATTCCAGCTGAAGAAGGGAAGTCGGCCTGAAGGATGATGATGATGTGTCTGTGTGCTTGTGCTTGTGACCTTGTCCGTCCTAAAGGAGTCCTTGGGGAGCGCCACCAAAGGTAGAGAGAGAGAGAGAGAGAGAGAGAGAGAGAGAGAGAGGACCGACAAGGAACTCTCACTCACGACAGCGGAAGGAGATACTCTCACAATCACTGTACCACGACGTGTCTTCATTGGTCCCCCTTAACCCCCCCTAACCCCAAGCCCCCCCCCCCCCCACCCCCAACACCTCTTTGCCCACATCGACCTTCCCTACCCTCCCTTCCCCTCCATCCCCCCACCCCCCCAACACGTCAACCACCAGCACTACAATTTTCTTTTAATATCCTTGTGAAATCACATCAGTCTGTTGCTGCTGGCCGTTTCCCCTTTTATTCGTGATCTCTCTCTCTCTCTCTCTCTCTCTCTCTCTCTCTCTCTCTCTCTTTCGAGTTCCTTTTCTTCATTCAGTTTCTTTCTGCTTTTCCTCGACACTGTGTCGACAGTTATGCCTCTCTTCACTCTCTCTTCTCTCTTTTGCAAGCTACAGGTTTTGTGTCTCAAAAGATATATATTCTTTGTCAAATATCTCTCTCTCTCTCTCTCTCTCTTACAGGAAAATACAGAACCTTCAGCAAGCTGCAGATTTTTTCTCAAAGGATTTTTATATTTTGTAAAAGCTATTTCTCTCTCTCTCTCTCTCTTGCTTACAGGAAAAAACAGAGCCTTCAGCAAGCTACAGGTTTTGTATCTCAGAAGATTTCTATGTTTTGGAAACTCTCTCTCTCTCTCTCTCTCTCTCTCTCTCTATCCAAGGAATTGTCAGCCAGCTGTTGCTGTATCTTGGACTTGGACGTGAAGTTCCATTATTATTATTATTATTATTATTCAGGATATAATCCCCCATCCATATGGAACACGCCCACAAATGGGCCCACTAACTTGAAATCTTGATCAAGCTTTCAGAGAACATTATGTTCATTTGAAAGAAGTAACAGAAGGCAAGAGGGAATACAGAAAGATAGATCAGTTATTGGAAGAGCAAAAATAAAATGTTAGTAAATCATCAAAGCACAAAAGAGGAATTGATTTAGGGCAGTATTTATATTACAGCATTTATTAACATCCGCAGGCTTTTTTTGTAAGAGTTCGTCGTAGCTTTCCTTTGATGTGTAAATTTAATTATGTTGAACTTTTGACGTCTCAATGCTAGACATCCTCAGGGAGGCTGTTCCAACGGTGTGAGGAATACAGAACCTCTGGAACTGATAAGTTCGTTGTTTCTATACACCAAATGGCATAGGCCCGGGGTGGTCGAAGCAATTATCAATCATTGTATCCTTTTCAGGTGTAAGTTATTATTCTCAATGCACAGCGAATTATATCTCAAACGAAAGAGAGAGAGAGAGAGAGAGAGAGAGAGAGAGAGAGAGAGAGAGAGAGAGAATTGACTGCAAATAGTCCACTTATTTTGCTATACACGCCTCGCAAGAATTATTTATCACCTTGTAAACATGACTGCAGTCTGTAACATAATATTTGGCAACAGAGTTAGTCCATACTCATCAGTAATGTAATTTAAACTAACGTCCAGAAAAGAGAGCATAGAATTCGAAGCAATGAATTCTCTGAATTGCGTAGATACTAATTGTTGTTTTTCGGAAAAGAAAAAAAAAAAAAAAACGACTTTTGTCCGCTGGAAGAAACAAAAAAAATTCGCGAAATTAAACGAAAGCAAAAGTTGCTCTTTTATACGCACCTGGAATCGATTCCAAATCTCTTTGGAATTACGTAAAATAATGAATTCGTATCGCTTCTTAACACTGTATATATATATTAAACATATATTATATATATATTATATAATTATATAATATGTTGTTTATTAAATATAAATAATAAATAAATATTTAATATAACTACATATATATCTATATATATATATATAATATTCTATATTATATATTAATATATAATATTTTAAAATATAACTATATATATATATATAATATATATTATATATATATATATATATAATAATATTATATATATTAACTTTATCACTTACACAATTGTTTTGCGCCTTAATATACAATTACTAATAGGTCCTCATTGAAACTGGATGGTATAGAGCGGCGATATTTATTAGAAAAAAAAGTTTTTAATAAATACTGCCGCTTGATACCATCCAGTGTCAATGAGAACCTGTTAGTAATATATATATATATATATATATATATATATATATATATATATATATATATATATAAAATATAAGGAGCACATAAAAACGCCAAAATATATAGGATGCAAAGTACTATATTTCAGAGACTGCTGTCTCTCTTCAGGTAGATGAATGAGAAGTGTGTGTGTGTGTGTGTGTGTGTGTGTATGTAAGCATATATATATATATGTATATATATATATATATATATATATATATATATATATATATATATATATTATGTATGTATGTATGTATGTATATGTGTGTATGTATGTGCAAAAATGCTACTGAAAGCTCTGTCAGGAATAAATAAACTTAGCACGGAAGAGGCCACTGAGAATGCAATTCAAGAACGCCATTCATTCATTTCCTTCAAATCCAGGTTCCATTTTTTCTTCTGTTGCCATCAATAGATTTCTCTATCTTTCTCGTACCCATCCTCATCCAATTGGTTAAATGCTACCTCCTCCGGTTTCCTTTCAGTACCCTCCTTCCTTCAGGGGCAAGGAAAAGGACAGGGTATGAAACGAAGGTGAGAGTGAGAACTTGGTCAGGGTACTATGAACAGAATACCCCGGTAACCACAGCATAGTTACCTGCTGGTGGGTACGGCAAAGTCCCTCCTCACAAGCAAATATTGTCCTCAAGCTAAAGATATTTCCTTTCTATTGCTTTCTCTACCTTTTTTTTTTCTTTTACATCAGTCAATCTCCATAAGAATCGTTCTATTTTGTTCTGAAACGAAAACTTAACTGGTTTTAGTTTTCTATAAAAGAAAACTTCGTCTGTCCATCCGCACTTTTTTCTACCCGCCCTCAGATCATAACACTTACTGAGGCTAGAGGGCTGCAAATTCGTATGTTGATCATCCACCCTCCAGTCCTCAATCACACCAAATTGCAGCCCTCTAGCGTCAGCAGTTTTTTTTTTTTTTGTTTAAAGTTAAAGTTAGCCATAATCGTGCGTCTGGCAACGACGTAGGTTAGAAAGGAAAATGACAAGGACGTTGGGTAGACATAACACGACTCACGAAAGCGAAGCAAAAAAGGAAAGGACAAACACAGATTCATCACGAACTCCAGACCTCGGAGGGAAACGAAGTTCGCAGCATCTGGCGCAGAATTGCCGAATTCTCTCTCTCTCTCTCTCTCTCTCTCTCTCTCTCGAGAGAGAGAGAGAGAGAGAGAGAGAGAGAGAGAGGCGTGAGACCAACGTTGCTCTCGAACGAAATCAAAAGTTATCCGAGGTCGCGTGTCAATATAATATCTTCTCTGAACGTTTGCTATAGATCCTCCTGACGCTTTGAAAACGAGACACGATGGCACAGTTTGGCCCCTACGCGATGTATACATCGATCTGAAAGGTCAGAATCGAGGTCACGCGACCGTGAGTGTCGAATTTCGTAATTTTTGGAATTTCATGAGTTCAAACGAGGATGCAATTCTCCTTGCATGTTAATATACATTTTTATCTATTAAATAACCTATTAATTCATTTTATCATTATTTTACGAGAAATACCTCTTCTTTCTGCATTTCCCTTTACCTCCTCTTATGCCTTCCTAACAAACGACATAATATTCTTTGGAAGATTGAATTTCAAGTCAGTGGCCCCTGTGCTGTGGTGGACTTGTTTTATATAAATAGGGCTCATCTTCTGTATATAATAATAATAATAATAATAATAATAATAATAATAATAATAATAATAATAATAATAATAATCAAGCATCCTCTTCTGGTGGAAGGAACCATTAAAAACCTTTTTTTTCCATGGGTCGACGCCATGCATCAGCTATGATTATGATCGGTTGTGTGTGCGCGTGTGTGTGTGTGTGTGTATGGGAGGAGGGGGGAGGTGGGCAGGAGGTATGGAGGGTTTGTGTACAGGAGGAAGGGGAAGGGTGGGTAGGTGATCATCATGACCATCAGGAATAAGCAACAGGAGAAGCAACCAAAATTCACACATGCACACACACACACACACACACGATCGAATCACTTACCCTTTTGCTTGCCTTATGGGGATCGAATGCCATGTGTGTATGCGTGTGTGTGTGTGTGTGTGTGAGACCCTTCTTATCCCAAACACAATGAGATGCAGATGATCCAATGCTTCGGAGCCATTTTTGTTGCCTGGTATATAATCGCATCGTCGCCGTCCCCTGACTAAGCGACCTCTGCAGGTATTGTTGTTGACACTCCGGCGGGGGAATTCTAGCTGTCTGTCTGTCTGTCTGTGTCTCTCTGTCTGTCTGTGCATGGATGATGATGATGATGGGATCCGTCTCTGGTCATGCTTTTCAAAGCCATCATCATCATCAGCTATTGCTCGGACTTCAAAGAATGATATAGACGGAGACTTTTCGTCACTTCGGGTTGTCGATGTGGGACAAATACCTTATTTTTTTTTTTCACCCGTGACAGAATAGTATGTACGTGACTCATACTATTTCTCTCTCTCTCTCTCTCTCTCTCTCTCTCTTGCAGCTTTATTTTTTTCTAATCTGTATTAACCCTTCTTCACTCGGTATTATCAACTCGGACCACTCCCCCGAAAAAATGTCTGGTTTTGGTGGTCCTGTCCCATCGCCTCTCATGGCCACCATGGTCTCTCCTCTCCTCTCCTCCTACCCCTTCCCCCTCCTCCTCCTCCTATCCTAACCCCCTTCCTCGCGATTTTCCCCCCCCAACCCCCCCCTCCGTGTTTCCTTCCAGCTGGAACATCCCTCAATCCAAAACTAACTCTCTCTCTCTCTCTCACCTCTTACGCAACTTCCTCTCTCTCCTCCTTTCCCCCCACCACCTCCTCCTCCTCCCCCTCCCTATCCATTCTTTCCTCACTTCTTTTCGAATCTCAATTGACCCCTCCCCCCACCCCCTCCTCCCTCTTACCCCCTTAAACCTCCCTCTTTCCAGCTCGTGACCCTCCAGTCTTTCCTCCCTGTTTCCTCTCCCCTCCCCCATCCTGAGTCTCTCTCTCTCTCTCTCTCCTCCGGCGCCAACAGAAACGGGGTCGAGATTCCAGACATCCGGTTGCGTCAAAGAAAAAAAAAATAGAACGAAGGAAAAAAAATAAAATCAAGGAAATAATAATAAATAAAAATACTGGAGACCCTCAAACAAACGGAATAACCAAATTATCTAAACCCTTTTTTTTTAACAGAGGGGGAAAAAACAAGAGAAAATAACGCGAAAAAAACGAAATCAACATTAAAGTGATTTATGACGTCACTGCATATTGGACTCTTAATATTTCGTTGTTATAATGATTTCGTGTGGGTTTGTGAAGAAATGTTTCGTGTTGGTGAAGGAGTAGCCTGAGGAATTAGATAGATCCCTGTGTTTGTTTGTTCAGGAGGTCTGTGATATGCTTTGAAAGATAGGATTATGTATGTGTATATGTAATATATATATATATATATATATATATATATATATATATATATACATATATATGTATATGCATCATGCATACATACATTATATATATATATATATATATATATATATATTATATATATGCATACATACATACATTATATATATATATATATATATATATATATATATATATATATATATATATACATACATACATACATACATACACACAAAAGCCCACCACCTCACGAGCAATGCCGACGAAAAACAAATCAATAAAGCCGACGAAATCTCACATTTAAATGCGAAGATCATCGATCGGCAGTTGTCGAAAATTCTGTCGCCAGCGACAGTTTCCAATAATCAGTGGGCGCCAGCGAGACACAAACTCCTGTTTTTAACCTCCTTCCTCGTCTCGTCTCGTCTAGCCATCAAAAAATTCGTTTGTGCCCGCTTGTTGGGCGATTGTTTGCACGGGATGTTTGTTTATGACAGGCATCCCCCTTTTCCCTAATCAAATCAAAGCATTGGGTCATATGTATGTGTATACAGTGTTTTTGACCGTTCCATATCCAGCGCCATCGAATGTACCTTTTTATTTATTTATTTTTTTTTTATATTTCCTCCATCATTGCTGTTTTGTTCCTACACTGTGTCTGTTAATATAAGATTAAATTGGCCTTCGTCAACACAGGTCCTGCTTGAATTAAAAAAAAAAATTTTTTTTTGAATGGTCAGAACCGAAGGTGAAAAAAAATGTCTTGATGTTTTTATAACTCCAGGAAAACGTTTTATAGTGACAATGTTGCCGTGAACTCCAGACTCGCTGGGACAACGTTTTAAAAAAAGAAAAGTTGGCTTGGCTGTTTTGACTTTCAGGAAAACGTTTAAAAAAATAAAAGTTGACTTGGCGTTTCTACTTCCAGGAAAACGTTTTAAAAAATAATAGTTGGCTTGATGTATCGACTTCCAGGAAAACGTTTTAAAGTGAAAGTGTTGTCATGAAGAAAAGACTCCCCATGAAAACGTTGTAAAGTAAACACGTTTCCTTGATGTATCGACATTCAGGAAAACGCTTTAAAGCGAAAACTTTCCCCGGAAGATAAGGACTTTGATGTTTTGACTTCAAGGAAAAAACGTTGCTTTGAAATAAAGGAGTTGAAACTTTTACGTACTTCCAGGAAAACGTTTTTTCCTCCTCAGACAGTATTTAAAAAAAAAACACACACACAGAACGTTTGTCCATGTGAGGAATTTCCAAGATATTTTAGCTAATATTTTAGATAAAATATTTTCCTTTTCATCTTATCAGTGTTCCATGATTAAGAAAATGAAGTAGAAAACGTGTAGAACATCTAAAGGTCTGAATTGTCCAGGAGTCCAGCAGCTGGAATTGGGACTGCTGGAAGCCAGTGATTTCTCAGGGATAGAGAAACTGTATGAGAGAGAGAGAGCGGTTGAAGTTCCTTTGCTCTGTGGAAAGGAAACGTGAGATGCAGCTTCGAAAGATGATGTGGACAGCTTTTGTGTTGCAAGTTGGATTGACGAGGTATGAGCCAAAAATACTCTAGGACGAGGTATGGGCCGAAAGTACTCTAGAACGAGGTATATACCCTAGAACGAGGTATGAGCCAAAAAATACTCACTCTAGGACTCTAGAACGAGGTAACTGAACCCTAGCAAAACTGCAAAAAACAAACGCCCCTATTACCAGCAATGACATTTGCAGAATATATACACAAATAACAACCGCGATTTAAAAAAAAAATATGGAACCAGGAAATAACGTATAATTACCCAGATGATACAAGACTAGAACAAATGACATTCGCATGGTCTCCTCGCCCCAATGGATGTTGCGCTAAAAAAAATTAAAAAAAAATAAAAAGTCGAAACAGAGACTGGAAGAGTCAAGAGCTAATTTTGGCTGTCAGTTGACGACTTTTGTCATCCTGCACAGGATACTGGAACACTTGACAGGATATAGCTCAGGAGGGGGACACTAGGCTTTATTACCATCCCCTTTCTGGGACGCGAATGCGAGGAGAAAGGGCTGTGATGATGCATACAGGAAAATATTGCATCATCTTAGTTCAATAACTTCTATATGCTGTGATATGCTTCGTGGGACGAGAGAGAGAGAGAGTACAGGTTATATACTGATCTCAGTGACTCGCAAGAGACGTAACACTGACAAAGAATAAATATGGATAGCCGGAATAAAAGAGAAGAGGAGGGAAGGACATTAAACGAACCGAATAAGTTGATGAACGAGTGGGAAAAACCAGGTACCGACAGACTGCTACAACCAACCTACCATGTTCATGGGACTCCAACGCTATCAGTAAAGATCTGGACCTGATTACGAGAGTTTTTCCTTCCTATATTGGCAAAGACCCTGGGATTTTGATTTTATTCCACAAAGTTGAAGCCGTCAAGTCAAGCACTGGTGCACTTTCGGTCATTCAGCTCTCTAGGCAGTGCAAAAGAGGGAGTTGGATATAGATATCCAGAAAGCAAAGGGACCCCGAGTAAAAATGTGCTCCAACTGAGTCTCTGGAAATTCTGACACATTCACAGACAAGAACATAATGGAATAACTTCCTTGCAGACGGATCTTTAACGTTAAGAAAAAAAAAACCTTATGGTTTATTTGTTTGTATGGTGTTTTTACGTTGCATGGAGCCAACCAGTGGTTATTCAGCAACGGGACCAACGGCTTTACGTGACTTCCGAACCACGTCGAGATTTGTGAACTTCTATCACCAGAAACACACATCTCTCAAACCTCATTGGAATGCCAGAGAATCGAAATCGTGGCCACCGAGGTGGCTGGCCAAGACCATACTGATCACGCCAGTGAGGGGCTAAAAAAAAGAATAAAAAAACTTAGGGCAGAACGAGTCTTTTAATAAAGAAACAAATCAACAGTTATTGCATGGGTATACCCACTGAAAAGGGGTATCTCGAAAGCTATCTGTTTGGCTTAATTTTCGAATATACTGGTACCCATCTGGTAGCCATACATAACTGTGGATTCAATTTCCCAGATTAGTAAAGTAGGTGTGGGGGTTACTTATAAGCTTAGAGCTCATTTCAACAGAAAAAGTCTCTCACTGTAATTTGCAATATTTAGCCAGCTAACCAAGATATGAAAAAAAATATATATATATAATAAAATAAATGAATGCTAACGGAATATTTTTCATCTAGACATAATCTTTATTCACCAGGAGAATAACAGACTGTTCAAATGACTATTTAGTCCAATACAATAAAACGCCAAACACTGCATAATTTCACATTTTATTCTGCCACGCCCCCTTTTAGTTTTCTGTCAAAGAAAACTATCGTGCTGCCTTTGTCTGTCCGTCTGCCCTCAGATCTTCAAAGCTACAGAGACTACAGGGCTGCAAATTGCGTCCACCCTCAGATCTTCAAAACTAACGAAGCTAGAGGGCTGCAAATTAGTATGTTGATCAACCATCCTCCAATCATCAATCACACCTAATTGCAGCCCTCTAGCCTCAGTCGTTTTTATTTTTTATTTAAGGTTAAAGTTAGCCATGATCGTGTTTCTGGCAACGCAACAACACAGGCCACCACAGCCGGCTGAGAGCTTCACGGGCCGCGGCTCATACAGCGTTAGACTGAGACCACCGAGAGATTGATATATTTCCGGTGGTCTTGAATGTAATCTGTACAGTAAACTCGATTACGCAGAGGAAACTTCGTCTCATTTTTTATTTGTTTTTACTTAGTCACAGAAAGATCCAGAGGGGAAAATATCGTACTGACGGAACAACAAAGATCTGTTCTTCATTGCCATTTTTTTTAATATCATTTTTTTTTTTTTTTGAAGTTACATCGGATGTGGTAGGAGGAACAGGAAATTTCCGTGCTTGGCTGGATTCATGACCAGGCAGATAACAGACACAAGGACAGACTAATAAAACACAACAAAAAAGAAATCCCTCCTTTTTTGTGAGAGTCGACGAGTAAAAAGTGCACCGAAGTCTCTTCGGCACAATCGAGTTTTCTGCTCAGCGGATAATAACAATCAGGGCAACCAAACATAGACCCGGCGTTCGGTGGTCTCGTTATAATGCTGCATGAGCCACGGCCAATAAAACTTTAACCACGGCCCGGTGGTGGCCTGGCCTATATCGTTGTCAGACGTACTACAGTTGTGGCTAATTTTAACCTTAAATAGAATAAAATCTACTGAGGCTAGAGTTCTGCAATTATGTATGTTTGATGATTGGAGGGTGGATGATCAACATGCCAATTTGAAGCCCTCTAGCCTCACTAGTTTTTAAGATCTGAGGGCGGACAGAAAAAAAAAAAAAAAGTGCGGGCAGACAGACAGCCGTGCAATAGGTCTCTTTTTGGAAAATTAAAAATTGCTGACGGGATTTATCGTTTGTAATTTTGCCAAAATAGCTTTGAATTAGGTTTGAGTTTAATGAAGGTACTCTTTGCGTAAGACGAGTGAACTGGGAATGTATTAAACTTGGTGTTACTAAGTGTTTTCATGATAAGAGTAAGGATGAAAAACATATCCGAGCAATCAGAGACTGGTTGAGATATTCATGTTAAACTAATTCTATATGAAGGTAATCCTTTTAAAACTTCTACTGAATATATATGAAACTTAGTGTTATCAAGCTTTTCTGTAATAAGGACAAGAAAAAATATATTTTAGCGGTTACAGTCGTCTCGATTCGACACAAAATAGGCTGAGTGTCTTGTAGTACGTGTCAGGAACCAGTCTCAAGAGGAAGTGGTACTAAGTGGACCCTTAAGAGATATGCAACAACAACAACAACAACAACAACAATAATAATAATAATAATAATAATAATAATAATAATAATAATAATAATAATAATACTGTCGAATAAAATGGCAGAATTCAGCGAATTGATCTTATACGTTATCTTTTCTATCTGTCTTATTACTCGCTTTTCTGGCTCAGCGAGTAATGAGAAAAATAGAAAAGATAATCTATAAGATTAATTCGCCGAATTCTGCCATTTTATTCAGCAGAATTTGTTTAAAAGAGGTCTTAATAATAATAATAATAATAATAATAATAATAATAATAATAATAATAATAATAATAATAATAATAATAATTGGGAAAAACTCTCTCGCGAGAGCGTATTAATGTTCTAAAGAGGTCCACAATAATAAAAAATGTTGCGAGTTCGTGTATAATTTAAAAACCCTTTCCAAAGTTTTTTTTTTTTTTTTTTTGACTGAAGATGAACCCAGGGAAGGGTTGAAACCTTTGGAAAGGGTTTTTAAATTATACACGAACTCGCAACATTTTTCATTATTGTGGAGCCTCTTAGAGCAATAATAATAATAAAAAATAATAATAATAATAATAATAATAATAATAATAATAATAATAATAATAATGATAATAATAATAATAATAATAATAATAATAATAATAATAATAATAATAATAATAATAATAATAATTCGTTCCTGACATGCATACAAGGCACTGGACTCTTATTGCGTCTAATCGAGTTGAGTTCTTAAGAGTTGATTTAAAGAAATATCTGTATAAAAAGCACGCAGTGAGACACGAGGATTATTGGGTGTTATTCACAAGTTGTAGAAAACCTGCGCACGAGAGTTGAAGGACAAGAAACTCTTGGAATAAAAAAATAAAAAGAAGGAATGTGCAATTTGGCTCTTGAGTTTGTAGGGAAAAGGAAGTTTGCGTCGAATTCACCTAATCCCCCGAGCTCTTTAAGGGTAATTTCAACGTCTTAATTCGGTTGTAATGACCCGGTCCCTATGCAAACAGGGCTCGTACCTCTCTCTCTCTCTCTCTCTCTTCGCTTTTCATTCGTTAGGGACCTTGTTCAGTCTCTTATTTCAAAGTTATGTTGAGAATATTGTTAAGAAAAAAACGGAGCAATTTTGTGTTAATAAACATTCTCTCTCTCTCTCTCTCTCTCTCTCTCTCTCTCTCTCTATATATAGTATATAATATATATAATAAATATATAATATAATAGATAATATCTATATATATATATATTATATATATATATATATATATATATATATATCTTATACTCTATGGGGACATTCTTATGTAAAGTTCAGCTTTTTATTTCAAAGTTACGTTGAGAATATTAAGAAAAAATCGGAGCAATTTTGTGTTAATAAACATTCTCTCTCTCTCTCTCTCTCTCTCTCTCTCTCTCTCTTCCCTCTCTTGTCCAGGACTCGACAGTCTCAACATCCTTAAACTAAGTTGTATTTTTATGCATTTGTTTACATTAAAATGAAATAACGTTCATAGACTTGTCAGTACATTTAGTTCTCTTTATACATATTATTATTATTATTATTATTATTATTATTATTATTATTATTACTACTTACTACTACTACTACTACACTACTACTACTATACTACTACTAATGATATATTATTATTATTATTATTATTATTATTATTATTATTCCAGAAGATGAACCTTATTGTGTAAGGCTTGTTCCATATGAATATGGTTCATCTTCTGAATAATAATAATAATAATAATAATAATAATAATGATAATAATAATAATAATAATAATAATAATAATAAAATAATAATAATAATAATAATAATAATTCATGTCGCAATACCATGGGACAAAGAAAGAGAAAAAAAATCGATGAGCACAAAGACCTGAAAACAGAAATAAGAAGGCTATGGTATATGCCAGTAGAAATCGTGCCCATAACCATAGGAACACCAGGAGGCACGATCGCAAGATCCCTGAAAAGGAACCTGGAAAAGCTACATACCGAGGTAGCTCCAGGAATCATGCAGAAGGGCGTGCTACTAGGAACAGTGCACATAGTGAGGAAAGTGATGGACTCCTAGGGAGGTAGGGTGCAACCCGGAACCCCATACTATAAAAACCACCCAGTCGAATTGGATGACTGTGATCGACCAAAATAATAATAATAATAATAATAATGAATAATAATAATAATAATAATAATAATAATAATAATAAATAGCTCTCTTCTGATCTGTTTCACATTACCATGAACAAATGGTTTCAACAAGGAAAGTCCTGCCACTGCAAAAGTGCACTCACTTCAATCTGTGGACGTTCGAATAGCTGCAGAAAATATAGGCATTCATTTCTGTCATCATTTACCTCTCCAAGTTGCCATTTCGTTAATGAGTGATAGAGTCGCATCGAACATCAGCGCTAATGAAGGTATCTATCTGACGCTTCCAGTTTCACAGCTGATAGATTACCTGACTGTCAATTGCACATAATGTATCCCTGCACATCGCCAGTCGAGCTGATGTTCCTTATCTGAACAGTTACGCATATACATACATACATACATACATACATACATACATCCATACATACATACACACACACACACACACACCACACACACACACACTACATATATATATATATATATATATATATATATATATATATATACATATATATATACATATATATTAAATCTATTTGAATCTATTTGAATTATCATAAGTGTAAAGTCCTCCAGGAAGAGAACTATACGATACTGAATCCTGT
>NC_061107.1:10866763-10928743 GCF_015104395.2 Macrobrachium nipponense
GTACGAAAACTAGGCATACAAAAATCGAGGTTTGACTGTATATATTCATTTACTAAATGACTATATTGCTACTATGTTTTGCTTGATATTATTAAATATTACTATCATTGTTAATAACATTGTTACTTCACTACTATAAAGTTTCCTCTTCCTTAAAAGTTTTATAATTGATTTATTTACTTTCTTAAATGCTTCCCAAAGATCAAATTTAAGAGGATGATGATATCCCATCTAAAACGTACTACTCTCATGACAGAAGCCAAAACCTCATTGAATTATTCTTCTGATATATTTCCTCACCTCAGTCCACACTGTTGTACTGGTGATCAATTCATCTCAGTCATCCCTTAGATCACACAACAGATGATCCATCCTATCATGATAGACTCACTGACCTTCAATGGCTCTATATCTACCCAAGTGAGATGTTGAAGCAATTTGATCGCCCATGGGAAACAGAGTACTTAACTTTCCTAAGAGATGATCATCACAGTATGGGGACCCCTCCTCCTCGAAACCGAAGTACGTACCAGTACTTGCTGATGGTATTTCAGGCTCTCCATCATGGTCCTGTTGGCCTAATCGGGGTGTTGGAATGGAATGGAATATAAAATTTAGGCCAATGGCCAAGTGCTGGGACCTACGAGGTCATTCAGTGTCGAAAAGGAAACTGAACGTTAAAAAGACTAAAGGTGTAACTGGAGGAAAGCCTCGCAATTGCACAATGAAACAATTGTTGGGAGATGGTGAAAAGTATCATGAAAGAAAGAGTATATGAACAGAGGTGGGGTAGAGTAAAAGGAATGAAGGGGGTTGCAGCTTGGGGCCAAAGAAACACTGTACAGAACCTTTACTAAAGCTTACACTGCACTGCATGAGGTTAACTGACAGCACTACCACCCTACAGGGTCATCAGAGTACTGACTTAATCATGCCAGGCACATTCACACAGTCTTTAACTAATACTATAATTTTGCTGGAAATATGTGTCGAGTCTGCTTTACCTTCCACTCCTGACAGGGCAGCATTGTGTCATCTGAGCTGGCCAGCAATTACAAAAGATGGATTTGTACAACAAATCAATGTAATTTTTCTACGTGCAAAATATACTCATCATTCATATTATGTCCTGCTTCCCAACAGCACTCATTGCAGCAAGTGATCTACCGATATCCATGAATGAAGTGTCTAGGATAAAAAAAAAAGTGTGAAAATGGGTGCATGCTAAAAGAAATTACGGCTTCCGAGCCCAGAAATAGATTTTCCCTACGTCAAAATCCCTTTATTTTGTTTTTAAAAATCACATGTTTGTTGATAAATACAATACTACAGCCATTTCATGGTTGTATTCTCTATGATTTGCATAGAAATCTTCTGAGAACAATTCCAATGAAGTACGCTCCTGTAAAACACAGTTCTCTCAATTCCAAGTCTATGTATCTCCTAGTTTAAATCTCTTTCATTAAGAGGTCTGACAGTAATTCAGAAATGATTCATACACATGAATTTGTCATGACCTTATTTATGGTTCGAAACTATGACCGTTAATGGAGCAAAAAATCCACTAAATATCCCCTTCATCACAGTCACTGTAAAAGTTGTTGATATGGAATATAAAATTCAGGTTAAAGGCCAAGCACTAGGACCCATAGGGTCACTCAGTGCTGAAAGGAAACTGAAAGTAAAAAAGTTTTAAAGGTGTTGCAAAAGGAAAACCTCACACTTGCACAATCAAACAATTGTTAGGAGAGGGTGCAAAGTAAGATGGAAGAAAGAGAATATGAACGGAGGTACTGTATGAGAAATGGAAGGGGGTTGCAGATATGGCCGAAGGGATACTGCAAAGAAAATTAAGTAATGCCTGCAATGCAGAGCGTGAGGTGAACTAACAGCACTAATAGTTCCTCCCTGGATGGGTCGGGTGCGTACTTGCCTACCGATCTGGTAGCCTGAGTTTGCTGCCAGCTACAGCCAGAGCAGTATCAGAGGAATGTATTTCTGGTGATTAGAAATTCATTTCTCCATAAAATGTGGTATGGATCCCACAATAAGCTGTAGTTCCTGTTGCTAAATAACCAATTGGTTCCTAGCAATGTAAATAAAAATCTAATCATTCGGGCCAGACCTAGGAGAGCTCTTAATCAGCTCAGTGGTCTGGTTAAACTAATATATACTTACTTACAGCACTACTTCCCTACGGGGATGAAGTATTGACTAATTAAAGGTATAAATAAAAAGGTAGTATCTGCAAATAATGCCACTGACTTCAATAGAAATTGTATAATATAGTTGGTAAATCATAAACCACACAGGAAAAAAAAAACTATGTTTATTCTAAAAATATGTCTTTATTGAGAAAAAGCAAAACATTGGCTTCAATACGTTTGTACAATGTATCATAAAATCTGGAAAAAAATTAGCATAAATTTCAACACATTTACAGATCTGTACAGTACATTAATATAAATCATTGTAATATGCCTAACATTACAAAACTCGAGAAATATATTTTACTTGAATTAAAAAATTCCATGTCTCACTATTTCACGTAAATACCGATCAATTTCGTTATATACAGTTACTAATGCATAAGTATGAGAATTATTTTCAAAACATCTTCCTCCACATTAAATTTCAGAGACTTTTGAATCTTGATGGTAACTAAAGTCTTAAGACAAGTTTTGTCACTGTTTCCTTTAAAAAGTAAATAAAACAAAAGAAAAACAATAAAAATTTTAATGACAACCTGATAAAAAGTAACAAGTTATGGTATTCACGGGGAAATAAAAACCAAAACTTTATTTCTTTGTAAAATAATATGATTTCTTGTAAAAAATATTCTACTTCCTTGACTAAAACAAGACATTTCACATTAGTACTCAAACTGAACTTTTCTTAAGGAGGGGTTTAACGGACGATGCAGGCAAGAGGCTTTGGATTTTCATTATTGACCCCTTAAACCTGACACTGCATCCCTGATTCTTATTCCTTAGATCACTGACAATGTATGTGACACACAGTAAATACTACATTAACAAGTATACAACACAGCACAGGGACAACTGCAAGTCAACATTTCAGGTACTCGAAAGTGTTTGATACACAACGGACTCACTGCATCCAGAAAATAAAACTCTTTCACACACTAGCCTTTCCTTTCAGGCATATATTTAACTTAAACATTTTTTTCCTGAAAGTCATACATTTTTTCTTTGCAGATTTTCAACAACAATAAAAGTATGAGTATCAAATCTAGGTACGTCTCTCAATTGGTAGCCCAGCAATAAAACAACGACAGTAGATTCTGCACACCAAATATAAAGAGAAGAAAAGTTTTTGAGCACGGCAGGGCAGTGTACAGGGGAACGGACGGGATCGCTGGGCCGCTAAAATGAAGGGCAATTCTACAAATATTGTAGGGCACACTCGATCAATTCTATCTCCCCCGTTGTGAGAATGAAATAAAGAAAGAGAACTGTGTGTACATGGCACAAATAAATTCTCCAGTCCCAGTGCTATTGTGATGCTGCTGCTGCCTGAGCCTTCTTCCTGTCAGCAGCAGCTTTGTTCGCTTTGTTTTTATTTGCATTGGTTTGTGGTTCTTCCGACGGAGGCGGCGGGACATAAGGACGCCAATTCAGACACTTCGGATCGATCTCCTTGTAGTCGGCTCGGCGGCGTTTTTGACGTTCAAGGAATTCTTCCAGTAAGTCCTGTTGAAGTTACAATCATGTATACAGAAATAAACTTAACTGGAATTGGATGAAAACAAATTTAGGGCAAAGGCCAAGCTTGTGACCTATGAAGTCATTCAGCACTTAAAATAATTTTGGGGCAATTGTTAAGAGAGGGTGGAAAGTAAGATGGAAGACAGAGAATATAAAGTGAAGGGCAGCAAAAGTAATGAAAGGAGTTGCAGCTAGGAGCCGAGAGAATGCTACAAAGAACCTTACATACTGCCTACAGTACACAGCACAAGCTGCATTGACGCACTAACCCCCTTGGGAGAAATGCACTTAATGAACTTAATTCATATCCAAGGGTAAACAAAAGATATACCACTTACATTTTTGAATTTACAAGAATATAAAAGGCAAGTTTAGAAGATTCTCATTGAACTCATCTTACTAATACAATAAAGGCCAAGCTTCATATCTAATGCAATTACAAGAATTTTTGCCATGCATCATTATCCTAGAGAATCCATCCACTCAGGACATATGTGAACAATGGCAACACAATTGATCTGCAGCAAACATTTGATTTACCATTCATTATTTCCAAAGATGCTTATGTATTCTATGGTATTGCAAGCATAAAATGCAACATAGTAACATCCTTTATATGCTGAAACTGAATACCCGTCATAGCAAAATGAAAATTGTGTTTCGACTTCAAATGTCCTTCATAGCTCAATTTCATGATATTCTGTTTTTAGTGCCATATTACAGGTACATACGAAATAAACTAAAATATTTTTCCCTTATCTGTGAATTTTCTTTTGATATGGAAACCATAAACAATGCTAAAACATCAATGCAAATTTTTACCATGAAGATAGTTATACTTTTACAAAACGGTTAAATATAATACTAATTCAATTATGGTATATAACCCTTAAATTATCTGGATTAACAGAGCCAAGGGTCCAACAGATAATGGTGAAATCCAATTAAGGGCGAGTAAGACAATTTAAGGGTGTTCAAAGGGCAACTCCTTACCACTCCTCACCTAACCTTGTGAATACCATATGAAAGGAAACACTCAGATGCTTATAAACAATAACCATCATAATTTAAATTGAAAACTTTATGCAAAAGGCAATTATCTACCTTTTTTTTCATACGTATATGTAACAAAATACACTGCATCAATACACTTTGAAAAAATGCAACATCTTCCGCAAAAATATATACGAGAATACTGTAGCATAAAATATAAATAAAACGGTGTAAGAGTGTGTGTGTTACTGTGTACGTACTAGGCTTTAATGTAAACATACCACAGTTCCCTCTCTCTCTCTCTCTCTCTCATCTCTCTCTCTCTCGTCTCTCTCTCTCTCTCTCTCTCTCTCTCTCTCTCTCTCTCTCTCTCTCTCTCTCCAATATCAATACCATACATAACCTTAAATGAAATATCAATTACTGTACCATTAAAAATAATAAAAGCACAAAACTAAAAAAACTTCAGGAAGTTCACGACGCCATCAAATGAGTGTGTGCATAAGTATGTAGGTGTTGTCATATTTTTTGCTTTGCCTGATTTACTGTACTGTATTTCATTACAAGTTTAGTTGACTCTAAGCATGGTTATCACACATATTAAAATGGTACACAAGAGAATATTTTATCACTGTTCATGTTCCATCTCTAACTACTGCAAAAATATTTACAATCTGAATTTCACATGTAGTAAATAACACAAAACCACACAGGCTGTAGCAAGTTTTCCCATGCCATGGAATTAGTGTGTACATATGTGTTGCCTTTTCTCTCTTTTTTGCTTTACCACTGTTGATATCATCTTTAATCACCATAAAAACATTTACTAAAATGCAAATTTCATATGTAGGCATAACTAAACCAAGCAGGTTATAGCCAGTTTACCCATGCCACAGAATTAGCGTGTACATATGTACTGCCATTTTTTTTCTTCCTTTTTTTTTCTATGCTTCATTTACTGTACCATATTTCATTACAAGTTTAGTTGATTTTAAGTAGGATTATCATACATATCAGAACAGTACACATGAGAATATTTTATCTTTCTCTTTACCCACTGCACATGACTGCATTTATCTTTTGGTTTGAAAAAATTAAAAAATGAGAAAATACAGTGAAAATATAAATGAAAATTCTGTAGCAAACAAATTTAAAAAAAACGAAAATTCTGTAGCAAACAAATTTTAAAAACATGTGAAGGTGTGTGTGTGGTGTGTGTGTGTGTGTTACTGTACTTGAGACTTTGATGTAAACATACTCGGTTATTGCTTTGTCTCTCTCTCTTAGCACTCTTCATATCCTTTAACAAAATGTGAATTACTACATCGTAAAGAAAAACATGAAACCAAACAAGCTCTATCAAGTAAGGTCTACCTAGCCCTCTTCACCCATCCAACACTACATCCCCATCCCCTCCCAGCCATAGAAATGGCTCCCCAGCTCCACCCACCTACCAAAACAACACCTCCTCTCCCTCCTCTCCCCAGCCTTACTACACCTCCTCTCCAATGGCACCAAGCCATCTGACACCATGGAAAACTTCTCAAGGCCTCACCCAACCCCCTAAAAATCTTTCCCTACTGGCAGTGTTACCAACAATTTCTTAAGGCCACGCAGCATTGCCAGCCATCGGAGGGCAGTTTTTTCAAATTTCAAAAAGTGTATACATATATCTTTTGTGCCTTGATCCCTGATCTGGGTGTGTTGGGTAATGTTGAGATGTTGAGTTTCAGATATAAAGGCGCTCCATATAATTGACTGATTACTGTACTGTAAATCAGAAAAAGTAAATTTCTTTGGCTTCCTCTTCTCATTTTTAATCCCCAATGTTTCTGAACTAACAAAACTGTCCTATCTGTAGCATATTTTGTAATGAGTTCTTGTACGGTACGTATTAACTTTTTCCACAGAAATTTACGAAGTCAGTTATTTCATCAGTATTTAAACATAATTACAGTATAATTAAAAGATTTGGTTAATGCAGGAAGCAGTTAGAATTTCTTGGGCTTTAATTTCTATCCTCATTAAATATTTTCATTTTGACCTTAAATGCACAAAACGATGACCTTTGCTTCCCCAACCGAGTCATATAAAAATTGAAGAGTGCATGAAAACAAAATAATACCAGCAGCAATTTTTCTCTAACAAGAAAATAAAGTAGGGTGTTTACCCAAGTCCGCTGAAACAGAATACTGCTTGTACTTTGTGGGTATTAAAGCATCAAATATTTCCTTGTGGCCATTATGATCCTGTGGATGGACAACTTAAGGGAATTTTTGTAACAAGTGTTACATATTACTACATGCCACACACTTCAGCAATTTTCAAAACATAAACACTGAATGCTATGAGAAATGTTCTCCTTACCTGTCTCTTTAGTAGTATGTGCTTGCCTTTCCAGTACTTCATCATCCCCATTGCTTGGAAAGTACTGACAATGTCGTACGAATTCACAGCCATCTCAGCACTCATATCTGAAAATGAAGATGAAGGCGAGTTTTTAGAACAGAAGCGAGTATAGTTCTGTAAAAACATTTTCTTTATGGTGGAGACCTTACATGTGCACAAAGATTCAGTAAAATAGGAAAATATTACCTATTAAGTTACCTATTACTCAAAACAGCAAAGGGCAATAATCATTATACACTGAATTTTTGTACTTCACTGATTTTAGTAGTATTTTAGTAATTTCTTAACAGCCAAAAATAACTAATAATAAGAGAATTCAATACGACAATCATTAAATATATTAAGCACACAAGTAAGAAAATTAACAACTGAAGTAACAAATAATGAAAAGACTTATATATCAACAAATTTTGCAAAAAACAAAATAGGTAAAAACTGAGGTATTTGAAAGAGCTACAGTGCAGTGATATTCAAACGTACCTTTTATGTACACATTCTTCTCGGTATAACTTGCCAAGTAGTTCAAAAGTAGGTCCTTCCAATATGATCTATAAGATATTAATCCCAAGTCACTGAGAGGCTTTTCCGGTGATCCTATTTTCCCCTCAGTCTTTGTCAACAAGTAACCTGGAGGAGAAAAAATGATGGTATGTAATATTTGCAGGATAAAAAGAAAGGTTACATCACCCAGATATATTCTAATTACGGTAATCCCTTGCCACTTCGTGGTTCAAGTTTCGCGGCCTCAGTGCATCGCTGATTTTTCAACAATATTCATCAAAAAATAAAAATAAAAAAATACAGCCATATCGGCAGCCGTATTGCGGAAAGCAGTGTTGTTTCATCGTGATGCGTGAGAGAAACGGTTTCCCAGGATGCCAGACAAAGAGAGAAGCTCTCTCAGACAGAGGCTTTGTACATACCCACGGGCACTCAGACAAGGCATGTGATTGGTTCCTCGTGCAAGATCGATGAATGAGAGCACTAGTGGATGTATCCTGTGAGCTGATTGGCTGCTCATCATCGCATCCTCTCCCAGCTTCTTCCCTTGTTGTATCTCGCCACTCTCGTTCATGCTGTAAACTGTCTCTCGCATATCTTAGTGTTGTGTTCAAAATTAACTTTTCATTACGCCCTTACAATGCCTCCTAAGCATGGTGCCCCTGCGAAAGATTCCTTTAGTGAGCCCAAGAGGAAGAGGAAGACGATGACCATCAGTGAAAAGGTCAACCTTTTAGATAAGTTAAAACAGGGGAGAAGTTATGCTGCAGTGGCACGCCATTATGGAGAGAATGAATCGACAGTGCGCTACATAAAAAAAGAGGAAGCTAACATCAGAAAAACTGCTGCAATAAGCTTCAATAAAGAAGCGAAACGTGTGGTAACTCTGCGTAATAAGAGAATTGTGAAAATGGAAGCTGCATTAGCCTTGTGGGTTGCTGATTGCATGAAAAAAAATGTGATTTTGGACACTAACATGATCAGAACAAAGGCCAAATCTCTCTATGATCAAACCTTGCCCGATGACGTGACAAAGGAGATGCTGAAGAAGCCGCTGAAGATGATCCTGACGAACCTCTGCAACGAGTGATTCGCCTTCTCGAGGACGAGGCTTTACACCCAGCAGAGGCTGGTTCGATAAATTTCAAGAGATAGGGCCTCAAAAGCATGCCTTGTATGGTGAGGCTGCCTCTGCCGACACCGATGCTGCTCGTCGTTATGTGGAGGATGAGTTTCCTAAGCTCATCAGTGATGGCGGCTACCTCCCTGAGCAAGTTTTTAACATGGACGAGACAGGCCTCTTTTGGAAGAGGATGCCTTCTTGTACATTCCTCTTCAAGGATGAGGTGAAGAGGCCAGGCTTCAAGGCCCACAAGGACCGTGTCACTCTCATTATGTGTGGCAATGCTTCAGGTTTTATGCTTAAGCCAGGCCTTATTTAAGGCCAAAAATCCTCGGGGCTTAAAAAACAAAAATAAGGCTCTGCTCCCCGTGTATTGGATGCATAACTCTAAGGTCTGGAAAGCCCTGACCCTCGAATGGTTCCTCCAATGCTTCATTCCCCAGGTGAAGCTGTATCTGGCTCAGAAGGGCCTCCCTTTTAAGGTCCTTCTCTTGATGGACTGTGCAGGAGGCCATGCAACAGACCTGCAATATGATGGGGTTAAGATAGAGTTTCTGCCCCTAACACCCCCATCTCTAATTCAGCCGATGGATCAAGGTGTCATTCGTGCCTTTCAGGCACCCTACAACTCGTTCCACGATAGAGGGCCTCATCGCGTCAGTTGACGACGACGACGGAGGCTTCACCTTGAAAAAGTACTGGCGTAACTACGACATTGTGTCATGCCTGACTAATATCCAGCAAGCATTGAAGGACATGAAAACTGAGACCATAAATTCTTGCTGGAAGAAATTATGGCCTAACGTGGTGCAGGACTATGCAGGCTTCACTCCTGATGAAGCTCATCACTCGGCGGTGAGGCTGGCTCGCCTCATCGGGGATAAAGGATTCGTCAACTTGACGGAAGAAGACGTCAACGACCTTATCGATCCCCACTCGGACCCACTGACAGATGAAGACCTTGAGATGACGAAGTCTGCAAGTGAAGAAGAAAGCGAAGAAGAGCAAGACAAAGAAATTGAAGAGTGTGGCCCTAACCTGGAGAACCTGCAACAATTGTGCAACATGGCAAGAGCAATGCAATAATTTGCACAAAACATCAACGATAATATGGTTCGAGCTGTCGAGTTTAGCAACCATGTTGATTGGGTTATGTCCTTGTACAAGGGAATTTTGCAGCAAAAGAAAACACAACAATAGTAACTACCCATCACCATGTACTTCTCCAAGGTAAAAACCCTAACTACACCATCAGCGCCTCCAGCAGAAGAGCCTCTGAGTGAACCTGAAGCCTCTACGAGTGGAGTGGGAGTCTCTTCTCTGCCACCACCAGCCTCTTTGCCTCTCTCAGAAGAAAATGCTGACGATGAGGCACTTCCCGAACAGATTTAAAAGCCTCATTATACCTCTGTAGTAACACCATCATCATCATCACTCATCATCACATTCCTCGAACTGCACAGGTCTGTCATCATCGTCGTCGTCATTGTCATCGTCGTTCTCGTCATTAATGGAGTCAAGTCTCAAGATGTCATTGGTGAGTGTAGAACACAATAATATGTATCGTATAAGAGAGAGAGAGAGAGAGAGTGAATGTATAATAATAAGGTTTGTAATTAAATAGATTTAAGTAAAATATATGTGAGTGAGTGAATGTAAATTATTAAGGCTTTATAATTAAATAGATTTTAGTTAAAATATATATATAAAGTATAAATATACATAATTTAAACATTCTGGTACCCACACACACATATAATGGAAATTCCTATGGGGACCAATCCTAATCGCAAGGGGTTCCGGTCCCCATTAACCGCAATAAACAAGGGATCCACTGTACTGGCAAAACCTTCAATGATAAGGATAAAACAACCAGAAAAAAACTACATCAAAACTAGTAAACCCCTCAAAAGGTCTAGGGGCAAAATATATATTAAAAAGCCCCCAAAAAAATGGGCCCCTAGAACTGGGTTAAAAGTTTAATAGATCACCCATTTAAAAAAAAAAAACATCCAAAAAAGGCGGTAACGACATGCAAAATAAGCACATGGTTTATGAGGAAAAAAAAAGAAAAAAAATTTGTCTGGTACTTTCCAACAGAAGGTTGACCAGAATATTTCCAACCCTGCCATGATTTTCATGACTTTTTTGATTTTCCAACAAGTCATAAAAAATATGCCTAATTTTACCAAATCTCTAGTGTTTTTATCTCGTAATTTTTTTATTTCTTTTTGTAAAATTATGAAAGTACAGCCTGCCAAACAAAATTATCATAACACCATAAGAACTAAATCAGTAACCAAATTCCCTGGAGTACATTTATTTTTATTGTTAAAAATATTTATGAAACATGTCCACTGGATGGGCAATTTTGGTGGTCAAAACCACTCCCCCAATATTGACATGTCAAGGCAAAATGAGCTCTCTCTCCTGTACGAGTAGCTATTAGAGTAGAGGTAAAAATTGCTATGAGTCATTTATGACCCATGGGAGTGATCTGAGTGCTTTTGCTGCAAAAATTTGTTCAAACTGTATGGTGTGAAATCTTGAACATATATGTTTCTTACCTGGAATCCACCACAAAGCTATAAGTAAACATACTATATGTATGTTAAAACATCCACAAGGGGGTTAATAAAAAATGGGTAAAAAAAAAAAAAAAAAAAGAGTATTCTTCACTGGTTTTTGGTCAAACCATTTATCTTTCAAGCTTTTCCTGCCACTTTGTTAATTCTAGGTTTTCCTAGGTTTTAACGGGGTTGTTAAATACAAATAACATTTAACAAATTTAAAACCCAAACCTGAACCATTATAAATACCTGTATTATTTAATGGTCTCTCACCAATGACAGAGGTGGCCTTGTCAGCAAGCTCCGATTCTCCATGAAGCTTAAAAGTTTCCCTGTCTGACAGACCCTTGGAAAAATGCAAAAGTCACTAAGGGCTAGATTTATGTACACAGCAATCTACAAAGTTTTTTTTTCCCTGTTCAAAAATATAGGGCGTAGGTGCTTATCTATCCTTGGGCATTGGCCGAGAGACTTGACAATGATACCATATTGGGGCCGCTGGAACAACGCCATCTTGTCTTCGCCTTCTCCGCGTTTGTATGTGTTTTGTGTCCAACTTTTTAATTCCTGTTGACACTGGTCATCCACTTTACTACTTTCCTAAATTACCAACCCATTTAAAAATTTCCAAAACCTTTGAAAAATTCGAATTTGAACAGTTAGTTAAGTTCTATCTTAGTTTTACCAAGACCAGCGCTGATTAACATCTTCTCCTAGGGCCTGGCCCGAAGGAATTAGATATGTTTACGTTGGCTCGGTAGGAAAATCAATTGGTGGCAACCTAGCAATTGGGACCGTACCAGCTTATTGTGGGATCCGAACCACACTTTACTGAGAAATGAATTTTTATCACCAGAGATAAATTCCTCTGATTCCGCGTTGGCTAAGCCGGGATTTGAACTTCGGACCACCGAAATGGCAGCCGAGCACAAAAACCACTCGTCCAGCGAGGAACTCTGAATCTTGAAGGTAAGGGATAGAAAGCTAAATGCCAATAATTCTTTTAACACTCTTTTCACCTTGTATTTTACTAATTTAAAATTCTAAATTATCTCTTATTTTTTTTATTTGATTTTATGGAATTTTACTCATTTATATTTTTTTATCTAATAACAAATTAATAAATATATAGATAAAAACATTCATAGATTATAAAATACACAGAGAATTGTTTTAGGGTAATAGTAGTGCATAGCATCTTTGCTTGAACTTATGAAGTTTCCAACTGGCCACACCATATCAACTACAGTTTTCCCTAATAATAAAAACCAAAAAAACCAAATATCAATGCCGACAAAAAAAAAAAAAAAAAAAAAAAAAAATAAAAAAAAAAAAAAAAAAAAAAAAAAAAAAAAAAAGCCTATAAATACCCACATGGCAAAGTACTTACTAAAATCAATAAGCAATTCGAGCATAGCCTTGTCTTGTTATACGGAGGCTAAGTGTCATGATACATGGACACATTGTACGTTAAGCCAAGCTGTTTTTCTCCTGGAAAGATGAAACAGAATTCTTAATAAGCCGACGGGGAAAATCTAATTTTATGCTTTTCAATATACCAAGATGGTAAGTGACCAAACTTTTCATTGGGTGGGGAAATTTCAACCCACTGCTGTACTACAATGATTTATGAAGACGAACCCTCAATGAATCTTTGGGCAAACATTTTCAAAAGATGTTTCCAAATTAGACCAGTGAACCCTTTGAACTGATAAAACAGGACTTGTAGCCAAATTGAGACTAGCAACAAAAATGAAAAATGATTGTTAAAACTAACAATAAAGTTTTGTTTGTACATACTTACCTGGCAGATATATACTTAAGCCTATAGTATCCGACGTTCTCCTTCGTGACAGAATTTCAAAATCCTCGCGGCACGACGCGAACAGGTTAGGTCAGGGGTGGTCTAAAGCCTTAACCCGACCGCTGGGTAGGCGGATGTTACGAAACCACTCCCGTTAGCTTTTTGTCAGATTTTTCCTCTTCCACCCTGTCCCTCCTGAGGGGAGACTGGGTGGGTGAGCCATTAAATCGTATATATCTGCCAGGTAAGTATGTACAAAACTTTATTTTGGAGTTTAAAAACAATATCATTTTTTGTAACATGAACTTCCCCTGACAGAAATTTATATACTTAGCCTGATTGGCACCTTTTGTGGTGGAGGGTAATAGACAGCTAAATAATACTAGGTAAGAACGGGAAACAACCTCTGGTTGTAGGATATAAAAACCTTGGTTTCTCACCTTTTCAGGATGAAGACTTCATAGATTACTGTCTCTGAATCTGCATTGCCTGGAGGGTAGCTACAGCTAGGACGGTGACCAGATGCTGGAAAGACACTCTCGGTGATTCTACCACTGGGATATGGGTTAATCCCCTATTGTGGTAGAATCCAAGTCGGATCCTGTTAGAGGGACCTTGTCCGTTTCTACCTAACAGATTCCTTACCCACTACCTCTGCAAGGAGCCAAAAACCCACCAGAACCAACCTAACCAAAACTACAAACGGGTTTAATTATTACGACAAAAAGAAGGTGCCTCCTGCAACCTTCTTTTGAGAAGCCAAAAAACCAAAAAAAACAAAATATTAAAATTATAGGGGTCAACATAAAAAAAAATTAAAAAATTTACACAAGGCTAAGTTTTTCAGCTCCCTGCCCCAGACCCGAATTCTGACCGATAACGAAAGGACCCAGGCAAAGCAAAGCATTTATCATATGTGATTTTTACATCACGATCGGGTAGTTGCGTTTCTGCCGAAAAAACCGATTTGGCAATCCTCCAAAAAGTCCGCCTCCATCAAGTTCGCAACAGACAATATTTTTTTCTGAATGCAAGCGAAGTTGCGATGGCTCTACCCACTCCGTGAGCTTTCACTTTCAGTAGTCCTAAAATGTTCTTCCTTTACAGGCAACAATGGTGCCTCTGCTAATAAGGCTTTCTCAGAAAAAAGGAAAGAGGTATTCTTCGAATAGGGCCGAGTGGGGTCCTTTATCAGCGCCCAATCCAAAGCCATCTTGATTAGCCTTAAGAGTTGTTTCCTTCCTCTTAAGGAAATACTTCATAAATTCGTCATAGGGCAAAAAGGACAGTTCTTTCAGGCTTCCCCCTTCCACTTTAACTAGAAAAGATAAAAACACTACGAACTTCAAAGCTCCTGGGCCTAAGGGCCGTGATGGGTTTTTTCATTCTTTGCAAGGAATGTTTGGAAGAAAGAAACGAAAACACACCATAGAAATTCTTGCCTTAAAACCCTACATTTGCCCTCGATAGCTTGGAGCCTTCACTCACTCTCTTAGCTGTAGCTAGGGCCAAAAGGAAAGATAGCCAGTTCTTCGTCAGATCCTTGAAAAGAGGCTAAGCCTAGGAGGTTCCGAAATCTAGACGATCCAAGGAAATTGGTATAACTACGTCTAGATTCCAGTTTCGGTACTACATGAGGACTCTTAATGGCGTTTCAAATGATCTAATAAGATCATGCAGATCCTTATCCATCGGATTAATTTTAAGCCTGTATTGCCAGAAATAACCGCCGCCAAACATACTGTGGGTTATCCCTTAATCAGTTGACTACAACCATGATGACATTCTTCTTTGAGGAAAATAAGGAAATCCGCAATTTGGGTCACAGAGGTACTGGAAGAGGAAATGTTCTTCCTCGTTGCACCCAACGTCCTGCAAAGACATCCCACTTTTGGGACTGGTATACACGCAAGGTGGAAGGTCTCCTCGCTCTTGCGATTGCTTTAGAAGCTGGATTTGCTGGAAAAGCCTTTCGCTTCTGAGAACCAACAATTTTGGACAGTCTTGAAGCCAGTCAGAACTGAGAACGAGGTAGATTTTTGGGTGGTACCTGTCGAAGTGGGGTTGGGGTTGTCTGAGTAGATTCGCTCCCTTAGCGGGGAGCGATCTTGGAACAGGTCCAGCAACCAGTCCAAGGTACCTCTGTGACACCATTCTTGGGCCGGGCCGGAAAACACAAAGGGAGCGATTAAGGTCATTCTCGATTGAATCGGACTCTACGAACCTTCTTGATGGTTAGCCCCTCAGGATCTTGAAGGGGGGAAAACGCTTGTGCTAGACGTCGAGTCCGTTCCAGTCCTAAAGAAGAAGCGATCTATTGCTAATGCCTCTGGATCCGATATCGGAAGAGCCAGTAACAGGATCCAGCCTCTTGTTCTTTGACGTGGCAAAAGATGGTCTATGTGTGGCCTCGACCCCATAACTTCCAAGCAGGCCTCTGGCATACATCCAAGATGAAGGGTCCACTCTGTGGGAAGGATCCTGCTCTTTCCTGCTGAGGAGATCTGCTCTTACATTCCTTTCTTCCCTGCCGAACAACCTGGTGAGAAGCTTGATTCCCTTTCTTTCTTCTGCCCACAGAAGAAGGTTCCTTCTTGCTGTCTCGTACAGGGAGAAGGAATGCCGTCCCCCCTCACCAGTTTCCTGATATATGCCAGTAGCTGTCGTGTTGTGTCCAGCCATTTGACCATGCACTACCGTCTTCTGGACTTTGGGCTCGAAATAAGCCTTCAGAGCCAGCCACACAGCCATCAAACTCCTTTCTTTGGTTGATGCTAGGCCAGGCTACCTGGGTCCCCCACCCAGGTACCTGACACTTTCGCTGGTTCCCCAGTTGCCCCTTGCCCCCACCCCGTGTCCAGACCGCGTCGGAGAAAACAACACCAGGTTGGGGGTTCTGGGAATTGAAGAGAACATTCCCTTCGCCAAAGAGGTTTGGGATCTGTCCAACCATAAGAGAATTTTTGTTTCTTGACGTTCCTGGGATAAATCGACAGGGCAAAGAACGTTCCAAATCCTGAGAACGACGAACTACCAATTCCGATGAAGAAAAAGAATTTGGAGCGGTCTCAGGTGCAACCTTCCTAGGGAAACCGAATTGCTCCAGCGGAGGAGAAGCGTCCCCAGCATACCTCCCATCCACTCCCTCACTGTGCAATACTTTCTTTCCCATAAGAAGGTTTTGCTTACTCACTCTCGAATCCGTCGGGCTAATCCCTTTCCGTGAGAGGGGAAAAAGCCCGAAAAAACTTCATAAGAGTTGTCATTCTGTATCCCGAGATACACAACACTCTTGCTCGGGAATTAGTTGACGACTTCTTGGAAATTGGACGTAGAAGTCCCCCCCCCCCCAAAGCCTTTCGTCCAATTCTAAAGTTACTTGGTAAGTCCTTGTCAAACAAACGGATCTTCTGAATTGGCCCTTCATTAGCCAATCGTCGACGGTACCATGGATATCCTCAGACCCTTTCAAATGGAAGCCATTGAGACCACATTCCTCAAAATCCCCCCGTGAACACTTGGGGGGCAGGGGTCCGTGAGAGGCCGAAAACACAGAGCCCCTGAACTGAAAAATTTTATCCCCCCCATCATGGAATTCTGAGAAACTTCCTGAGGGAAGGAGGATCGGTTACGTGGAAGTAAGCGTCCTGTAAATCCAAGGCGTAAAAACCAATACCAAGTCCCCCTGGACGAAGTGACTGCCAGGCAACTGATGGAAGGCGTTTTCCATTTGTGAAACTTTTTTCTTTTCCTACGAAGAAGTGTCTAGGGCGCTTACGTCCAACACCGGTCTCAATCCCCTGAGGAGTTCCGGAACTAGGAAAAGGCGGTTGTAGAAATAGAAACCCAGATGAATGATGGTCCTGTCACTAGTTCCGATAGCCCCCACACCTTCTCCAGCATCTGATCTACTGCTTAGATGGGAGAAGGAGCCTTGAATTTTCATGAATGGGGTAGGTCTCCTGTAACTTGCCTGTCAGTTCCCTTGGGATGGTCGTTCAAGGGAGGTCTTTCGACGAAAGGGAGAGGTAACCTCTCCTCAAAATAGAAAGGGTCCAAGGATCCGCCCCTTTTTCCTTTTTGGGCCCAGACTTCTCTGCAAACTCTAAAGAGTCTGGCGCCCCACCGTTGTTTGAAGGACTTGCAAGTTATTTTGGGGGCTTTCTAATAACAGACTTTGGCGAAAGTTCTTAACCCCTTCTTGGAAGGTTCTACGACCTCTAAACGTAGAGGTTTCTTGGATTGAAGGACCGCCCCTCACATCGGAAAGGGTTCTCGAACACCTTAGCCTTTGTTCCTTCTTCGCCTTAGGGTTAGGGAAGGAAGGGCGGCCGGTGGTTTTCTTGCCGAACTGTTGCCAAAAGGTCCTGGGTGGGGCTTTGGCCGAAAAGTGATTCTCGAAATTTGTCCGCCACTCGATGTTTTTAGGGAACAAGTGAGGCAGACAGAGGCGATCAAACAGCCAAAGAAAAGACCTCATGGGTAATGGGAGAAACAATACTTCGTTAACGAATGAAACAATAAACAGACCTCTTCTTCCGATCCCGGATCCCCCGGGGGGGGGGCCCCCCAGATACAGGGGAGGCGATTTCACCTCCTCCGTCCCGTTCTCTTACCCGACTTGTCCATACAAGACAAACACACATGAGATCTTCCTGGCGAAAACAATGACTCTGGCACTTCAATTTTCTTGGCTATGGACCCCCAAACGACCAATCAAGGAAGTTAAATACTTCTAGACACATACTCAAGCATGCCTTTTTTAGCATGTGATCCAATTCATTCATTGCCCAAAGTCGTCCCTTAGCAAGAGTTAAGGGCAGTTCCCGCCTTGTCGAATGCTACCCAGCGACCTCGAAAAACATCCGAATCAGCCAAAGACGGTAGAAAAAACCCAACCCCCCCGCAATCCGTAAGGACCTCTCCATGTTTCATAACCAGAAAACCAGCGCGTCCTTGATAACTTCGAAGGCGGAAAAAGCGAAACATCGTTTTCCCCGCTTCTTCTTTGGAAGCCATCCAGGAAACCAAAACTCCTCAGGTGCCTTCTTCATTGAAAAGAGTTGGCTTCTCCTCACACAAGGAAAAGAACTCTTCCGCTGTCTTCGCCGTTGAAAAAAGGTGACGTGGAGGAGGAAAGGAGGGAGCCGTAGGTGAGTAAGGGAATCCCCAAAAACTTGCAAAAGTAGCTCTGTAAGATTCTCCTGTTAAGAAGACACAGCAAGACCGAAGAATGTTCCGGAGTTCCCTCATCCTAAACCTTCTATGACGTCTTGTGTCAGAGGCGAGCGCGGAAGATCCTTTATGGTGACGGAAGGGCTCCTAGTAGGAGTTTGAGCGAAGAGGTTGGAAGAACGCCCCTCTCCTTAGAAGAAGTTCACATCCACTGGAAGAACCGATGAAAAAGAAGATCTGGGTTTGGTCTAACGATGAGACTTCCCTCCTGCGAGGTATACGGAATCTCAGCCGAAGGAGAGGTAGGGCGGCTCCTTAACTTCCGAGAATCCTCGGAAACATACCACAGGGGCGCTTACCGAGGAGGCGAGACGCCTAACTAGGACTCTTTGCGCCCTATCCTGAGGCGATGCTCTGCCAGGCGAAGAGCGCCTATTGAGAGCAGAGCGCTTGCGCGGCTCTCCATACCCTGTCCAGTTGCGTACGATCAACGGAATAAGTTCGACTGGAAGGGCGAAATGTGGCCACTACTAGGAGAAAGGCTGCTTGCGAGACATTCCTGACGTCTAACAGAGGGTAACATCCAAAGGAAGGCGGGCTTGGAATGGAAAGCGCTTCAAAAAGCAAACGTAGCCGCCTACCTGGAGAAGGGCGCTTTCCGAGATTCTGGTGTCCTTACCAAGAGACAAAACGGTCCAGGGAAGTAGTGCGCCTAGAAGACTGGGAGAGCGCCCTACACGGAGAAGGGCGCTTGAAAAACGACTCTTGTTGTCCTGCCCCGGGAGGAAGAATAATTCAGGAGTTTATGAATGCCGTTAAAAAGGAGACAGAGCGCCTACTAGGAGATCGCTGTGCAGTAGGCTTCTTGGGCGACCTACCTTGGCTGGGAGGGGAGCGGCTAACAGCAGGCCGTCTATCATGCACACGACTCCTACCAGACTTTCTTGATGCCTGTCAGGATGGGGTAGAAGTCACAGATCCGACACTCGAGGAAGAGTGACATCTGGAAGAAGAAACGCCCTACTTGTATAAAGGGCTCCTTCTAGGATCTTGAGGCTGCTGAGGCGAAGTCTCCACGCGAAGGGAGTTCGAAGAAACTTAGCGTTGATGAGCAAGGCTGCAATTATTGCGCTTACCGGAAGCGGGAATTCCCAATCTGGAGAAAAAACTTCTTTCTCCATAAGAGCGTTCCTAACCGATGTTTGGTGGCGCCATTGAAGTCGGGGAAAAGAGAGCCAGGCGAGCGAGGGCCGCTCCAACAGCGAGCCCCTACCATTCATACGAAACCTCCCCATATGAAGGAGAACGCCTTAAAAAGAGGATGAAAGAACGATCCTCTGAAGAGCGGGCGCCTAAAGATCTCTTGCTCGGAAAGGAAAGAAACGTCCTTCTTATCCTACGGGTGATTCTAAATCTGCTTAGAGAGTTCTGCTAGCCGCCAGTGGATCTGAAGCGTTGAAGTCCCAGCGAGTACTCCTCGTAGGAGAATTCTTGTTGTTCTTCCTTCGGCGAAGGCAGGCGCCAGAGGCGCGGAGGCGCGAGAAGAAGAAACGGTTGACAAGGATTTTTTCTTTGGGTTTCTTCGCCATTCCACCGACGATTCTTCCGGGAAAACCTCCGGACTATAAGCCAAAGGACTGCAGGGAGCCTTCCTTCCCAAGCCCATCTTACAATTAACGGGCCTCGACGAACCAGTCCGGGGAAGTTCCAACCTCTCTTCCGGAAGGAGGGAAGAAGACCGAAGAGGAAGAAAGCATTGGCGTAGGCGACCTCCTTCTTGTAGCAATCCGAGGCAGCCTGGGAGCGTACTTCAGGGATTCTGGCCCGAGGGGGACGCCTGACCGGTGGGGGTTCTCCCTCGGCCCTCTTGCGGAGCTTTTGACTTTCCTCTACTCCACTGGAACTGGGCGTCTGGAAGATGGTCTAAGGCCTAGGAGGCCACTAAGGAGCCGGTTCAACGGCATCGCCACCCTCCAACAACTGTGGGGACAACTGCACTGATCAACTAACATCTCTCCCTTAACCTTCCAAACTGACGCAATCTTCTGGTTCCATAGAAAGAATTTAGGTGGCTCTCAGGAGCTGCCAGCCTCCGAAGGCGAATTCTTCGGTCTTCCGGGTGACGGGGAGTCCTGGGCTTGGCAAACTTGGGGAAGAAGGTTCCTAATTGCTACGGTTAGTAATTAGGATCCACATCCAACTCCACTCATTCTAGATTCTACTAGAACTTCTTAGAGGAACGCCTTACGCACTCTATCCCACGTTCCAACTTCCTAACATAAGAAGAAGAGAGCCCCTTAATATTGCTTTCTTCATTCAATCCCCATTACATTACTACTAAGGTTTCAGCAAAAGAAACATTCATTATCCCCCTGGCATTTCCATGCAAACCGTGCTGGGGGTCGGTTACCGCAAGCGTTCGGCAAACCTCACCTTAATCCTTTCCATTCACGCAAAATACCCTAAACAAAACCGAAGTTTTTAAACTTACTTGAATCTAGGGTCAGACATCATTAAAGAAAATGCCAAATCAAAATAAACAAACCGGTACCCAACAAATCAGCGTATGCCAAGCCAAAAAAACAAAGCGAATACGTTCACCAAAAGAAGTCCTCAAAGTTAAACTCCGAGGTCAAGCTAGAATCGAAAACCTCTTGAGAGGAAGGCCGACAACAGTTGTTTATCGTTCCCAGCCGACAGTAGAAAAATTCTGACAAGCCTAAACGGGAGTGGTTTCGTCAAATCCCGCCACCCCCAGCGGCGGGTGTAAGGTTAGACCACCTGACCATACCTGTCGCGTTGTGCCGCGAGATTTTGAAATTCCTGTCGGAACGTCGGGAGACTATAGCTAAGTATATATCTGCCAGGGAAGTTCATGTACAAAAATATACAACAAAACAATGACTATTTAAGATGTGCAAACTTCCTTACAAAATCACACAAAATAAAATGCAAGGTTTCATTTTCCTGACACTTGGGTTAACACCAATAATGTGATTATTTTACTCTGTGGGAATAAGCCTGAAAAAAACTGTAAATAGAATATCATCCTCCTCCGCTCTTGCAGCAAGAACTTTTAACTAGGAATTCTTTTGATCTTAATGGCAAATATAAAAGAAACTAGAATTCCATTAAAAACATTTCCCTATGCTCAAATGAAGAACAAAGTCCTGATTCAGAACTATAGCTGCAAAACTACAGGAGGAGGAGATTGCAGAAACAGTTATATTTACTTAAAATAATTTACATGGACTTTGTCCCTTGCTACCTACTTGTCTCTGCTATAACGTAAAATTTGTTCACTTCAAGTGTAAAATAAAGTATTGTTTAAAATTATTCTACTTGTCTTGTCAATATCTTCAGGCTTTACTTTGCTTTCTCGACTACACCTATAATTATCACATTTTTTCTACTGGCATATGTGCATCAGGGAAAGTTACAAGAGTGCAACAATGAGTACACATAAAGTATGCTGGTAGAAGTACTCACCTTACTGAAGTAACCTATGATATGGCAGCCTTCCCCATCAGCTTGAGTCATAATGTAAAACAGAAATGGCTCAACATCGTAGTAAAGCGTTTTATGATCGAGGAACAGCATGGCAAGAAGGCATAAATTTTGACAGTAAATTTTGTATTTTTTGCCATCTACTTCCCATACTGAAAGTTTGTCTTTTCTGCAAAACAAAAGGCAAACGATGCTTTGTGCATTACACAAGGGGAAAATTGTGAAAATACATAAATTGTACAATATGGATTAAACATGAAAAACAGAATACATAAGAAACAGCTTTGTGAACAAGGCTATACTTAGTCAAATGGAAATAATTTAAAAGATAACACCAAACCTGTTTCATATCATAAATATTTTCATGCAAACTCATCAATCATAATGAGATTTTAATCACGTGTCACATTTACTTAACAGCTTAAATAATGAAGTCTTGGAGACATGAAATGAATAGCCAGAAAATTCAACCACCGAGTGACTGCATGGACAAGCACACCTTTGACCCATTGGTCAAGATAAATACCTAGCCTTATTCTTTCATTCAAAATTGTAAAAATGAAGTTTTTATGTTAAAACAAAGTTTAATGTATACTTACCTGGCAGGGTATATATATAGCTATCATTCTCGTGTTACCACCCTGGCAGAAATTTTCAAAACTCGCGGCAAACGCTAGTAACCACCATTAGATTAGTAGTTCAGGCAACCGCCACCCCGTTACCGTGGCGCTAAGCGCTAGGAAACCGTTCCGTTCCCAATTTGGGCCAGATTTTTTTTTTTTTCCCTCTGAACCCTGGTCTCCTGAAGGGGAGGAGGGTGGAATTGGGAATTGAAAATTATAATATCCCTGCCAAGGTAAGTATAAACATTAAACTTTGTTTTGAACATCAAAAAAAAAACGCTCATTTTGTTAAGTATGAAACACTTACCTGGCAGGTATATATATAGCTTGCTTGACACATTTGGAGGTGGGTCAAAGAACAGCAACATTATTAGAGTATAAAAAATAGTTAGTTAAAATATTAATTAAAACTCTAGGTTTCCCCTTACCTGCCTAAGGTAGCTCGTCTTCATAGGTCCTGCCTCTAAGCCTGCTTAAACCTTGTAGGAGCTTCTCAATAACAAGGAAGATGTCCTGTATGTTTGAAGAAGCTAAGACTGAATCTGACCAAACTGGACGTGACCAATGTTTTGTTGACAGAATCCGTAAACAGCCCAGTCCTTATGGCCACGGCATTCAAGCTAGTAAATAGATCATTTACCTGAAACTACACACACCACCATACAAAGAAGAATAATACCCTCACAAAGGACTGATAAAAGTACCGAACATTTCTTCCAGGACGAGAAAAACCAAAAAACCAAAACCCATCACCTAATCAAAATCAACTAGCTTAAAAGCAAGGGTTATGGGGTTAGTAACTTCCTTTGCCCAATACTGACTGTACCAGAGGACCACGTATGGACCTAGCGTCTTCTGACAATTATCAACAGGTTTGTCTTGAATATCCCATAAAGATAATGGAGGACGCAAACTATTGGAATTAGTTCTCCAATATGTGGATTCAATAATTTCCCTTGAGGGCTAAATTCTTTTTTAAAAGCTTAATGAAGTCGCAACTTGCCCTGACTTCATGAGCCTTCACTTTCAAAATATGACAACTTTGTCCGAAAATTACGACATTTTTCCTAACTATAGAAACCTGAGGTCCTTTCAACAATAGGAAAGGTAACTAATCGGCAGCTGGGACGGTCGTAAAGCTTCGAACAAGGGGGAAAGATAAGGTAGTTAACCCTTTGCTTGTTACCGATCGCTTGCGCGCGGCCAGCCGGCTCACCGCCCGGGCGGTGAAGAATCACTTTTGCTTTTAGGCCCATAGCAAAAAAGTTGGCCGAGGTAGGGGTTAGGGTGGTAGGGTGGGGAGGTGGGGCACTTAATTGTAAAGGAACCCTCAGGGTTTTTTGGATAGTTAGGAAAAAATATGCAATTTTCTCGACCAAAATTGGTCATTTTGTTTTCCGATACGTTAATACAAAAAACCCTCGGTACCTTTAAACAATAGGAAGACTCACTTCTTTCTTGGTTGGCGGTGGAATCTGAGTCATTTTTGGTTGAACAGGACTGGTGTTTTCCGTCCAACCTTGGGAATGCCTCCCTGGTCGTAAGAGCAACGGGTGGGATCCAAAACCTCTGTCCGATTGGATCGGGGTGGTGCCACCCGCAGGATCAATGGTCAGACCTCTGAGCCAATGTTACTAAGAGAGAGGCAAGCGTATCTCTTCGTACCAGCAATTGCAAGAAATATTGTTCCTGTACAGGAAGACCAACATAAAGTTATGGGTTTCGTCCTCAACGTATGGACATCCACTCCTTCCCCTTGTTGGAGGGCTGGTGGGATATTTGCTTCTATACCCTAACTAAAGGGGATAAGATTGGGGCTACGGTCCGAGTAGCTTACCTGCACAATTCGGATTCCTTTCCAGCATGGGGTGACTTACCGTGCGGACCCCTCTGCCCACAGGTAAGAGAGAGAAAGAAAGATGGAAGAAGAAGAAGCCAGTCGCACATCTCAATTCAAACCATTCATTCCTATCAGTCACAACCAGGAATCGATTGATGTTCTGCCCTGCTCGGGTGCTGGCGGACGTAAGCTTACACAAACGGGTTGTGAGCAGCCACCACAGGTCCAAGGAAAAAGTATCCAAGGACTTTGTGGGCAATATCCCGAAGGTAGAAGGACGTGAAGGTAGTCTGGTTTGGCCCAGACACCTGCCTTCAGGACCTGCGCCACGGAGAAGTTCTTACGGAACGCCAAAGAGGGTCCAATACCTCTGACTTCGTGGGCTCTCGGTCGGAGCGTACGGATGTCGTCACTACCATCAGCCCTCGTACGCTTCTCCCTGATCACCTCACGCAGCCAGAAAGAAAGCGTGTTCTTGGATACTCTTTTGTTTCTTGGTAACCCCCAGTGCTAACGAAGAGGCGTCGACACTCAGGCCTGAGGTGTCGAGTTTTCTTCAGATAGCGCCGTAGCGCCCTCACAGGGGACAAAGCAGCATCCCATCCGTATCGTTGTCGGTGAAATCTATTAGGGAGGGGATCGTGAAAGACTCGAACCTGTCGTCAGGGATCGACGGATTCTGAGTCTTAGCTACGAAATTCGGGACGAAATCGAGCGTCACAGATCCCCAGCCCTGGAATGTTTAACATTGCAAGGACAGACCATGAAGGTTCCCCTACTCTCTTCGCCGATGCCAGGGCCAGCAAGAAGAGGGTCTTGAGGGTCAGATCCCTGTCTGACGACTCCCGGAGTGGCTCGAATGGTCTTCGAGTCAAACTCCTAAGGACGAGAGTCACATCCCACTCAGGGGCCTGCGTTCCCTGGGTGGGCAAGACCTTTCGAAGCTCCTCATTAGCAAGGAGATCTCGAACGAGTTCGAGATGTCCAGTCCCCTCAGTTTTAGGACGAGCGCCAGTGCGGCTCTATATCCTTTAACTGTGGGTGTACTGAGAGGAGCTTCTCTCGGCGAAGAAACACGAGGAAATCCGCTACCTGCTGAAGAGTGGCTCTGAGAGGAGATAGACCCCCGTCTACGACACCAACCACAGAAGACGGCCCACTTCCCCTGGTACACAGCTGCAGAGGACTGTCTGACGTGTCCAGCCATCTCTGTTGCTGCGCTGCGAGAAAAGCCTCTCGTTCGCAAGAGATGGTGGATAAACAGCCAGCCGTGAAGTTGTAGGGACTGGAACTGCTCGGTGGTACCGCTCTACGTGTGGCTGGGCTAGAAGGTTGTGCCAGTGGGGCATCTCTCTCGGTTCTTCCGCAAGAAGAGCCAGCAGGTCCGGATACCAAACGGCTTGAGGTCGTTTGGGAGCCACCAGGATCATCCTGAGATTGGGAGTGACCAGCGCTCGGCTGATCACTTTCCGAATCAGACAAAAGGGAGGAAAGGCGTAGACGAAGAGGTTGTCCCAGGGTGTTGGAGAGCGTCCTCAGCAGCTGCCCATGGGTCCGGCACGGCTGAGCAAAAAAACCTGAATTTTTTTGTTGTGCCGGGTGCGTGGCGAACAGGTCTATGACCGGACGCCCCCACAGGTTGAAGAGCCTTTCCGCCACTTCTGGGTGTAGGGACCACTCGGTCCCTATTACCTGATCCCGACGGCTGAGCTTGTCTGCTACTACATTCCTCTTGCCTGGAATGTAGCGTGCTGACAGCTCTATCGAGTGAGCCGTGGCCCACTCGTGCACCTGCACCGTCAACTGGTGTAGCGGAAGAGACATAGGCCCCCCTGCTTGTTGATGTATGCCACTACTGTGGTGTGTCGCACATCAACACCACCGAGTGTCCATCAAGCGGTCTTGGAACTCTTGGAGAGCGTAAAACGCCGCCTTGAGTTCTAGGACATTGATGTGAAGGTGCTTGTCGTGATGGTCCCACACACCTGCAGCCAGCAACTCCTCCAGGTGTGCGCCCCAATCCCTCGGTCGATGCGTCTGAGAACAGCAGCATCTCCGGGGGGGGAGTGCGTAGAGGCACTCCCTCTTAAGAGGTTCCTGTCGTCGAGCCACCAGGCTAGGTCCTGCCTCACCTTCTCCGTGATGGACACGGGGAAGTAAGGTGATCCTTTACCTGTGACCAACTCTCCTTAGTCTCCACTGGAGAGACCGCAGGTGAAGACGTCCGTGAGGAACTAACTTCTCGAGTGACGACAGGTGGCCGATCACGACTTGCCATTGCTGAGCTGCTCCTGTTCCTGCCGAGACAGGAACCGGCCGGCTGCCTCCCTGAATTTGCTGATCCTCAAGTCTGCGGGGCGGACTTGAGCTGCTACCGTATCGATCAGCATACCCAGGTACTTCATCTTCTGCTTGGGTTCGAGATCGGACTTCTCGTAGTTTATCACGATCCCCAGATCGCGACAAAACTTTAGAAGTCGATCCCTGTCCTGCAGCAACTGCGAGCGGGAGCTCGCCAGGACCAGCCAATCGTCGAGATACCTCAGAAGACGTATCCCGTGCGAATGGGCCCAAGCAGACACCAGCGTGAACACTCTCGTGAACACCTGTGGGGCGGTTGAGAGACCGAAGCAAAGTGCCCTGAATTGGTACACCGTCCGTCGAAGATGAAGCGGAGGTACTTTCTGGAGGACTGATGGATGGGTATTTGAAAATACGCATCCTTCAGGTCCACTGAAAGCATGAAGTCGTTCTCCCTGATGGAGTCCAGCACGGAACGTGCCGTCTCCATCTTGAACCGAGTCTGGCGAACAAATCGGTTCAGGGGAGAGAGATCTATCACCGGGCGCCAGCCCCCCGATGCCTTTTCCACTAAGAAAAGGCGGCTGTAAAAGCCCGGTGACCGATCCACTATGACTTCTACAGCTCGTTTGGTCAGCATGGTCTTGATCTCCTGCGAAGAGCGTCGTCCTTTGAGGATCCCAGAACATATGTCTGCAGATGGACCGGGTTGGAGGTGAGGGGTGGCCGAGATTCGAAGGGTAGTAGATATCCCTCCCGAAGGAAGGCGTCTACTATCCAGGTCTCGGCACCGTAGCGCTGCCAAGTTGCCCAATGGCTCGCCAGGCACCCCCCACACGGCAGCTGGTGAGGGGGAACGCCGTCCCTAGCGTTTCCCACCTCGCTTCGACTCTTCCCAGCACCTCCTCGGGGAAAGGAGGGCTGGAGGAGGGCTGGTTACGGCCTCCTTTACCAGAAGTTGAAGCAGGAAGAGTCTTTCCTCGGGGCTTCGATGGAGCAGCCGTCTTAGCAGCCGAGGAAGCGCTAGCTAAACTCTTAGGCTTAGCCGCAGTTGTACGAGGTTGCCCAGAAACCTTCGTAACTGCCTGGTGAACCAGACGGTCACTGTCATCAGTGCGCCGTCTTTCCACCGCAGCGTCCACCATCTCTCCGGGAAAGAGAGCGGAGGAACTCTTCATTGGTCCGTTACGGAGTCCATTTACCGCCTCACGCCCGGCCCCCTTGCTACTCGTGTAAGGACAGCGTCCTACGACGGAGAACCAAGTTGGCCCACAGGTTTGCCGTCTGATGGGCGAGGTAGGAGGATGGCCCTACCTCCAGACTGGCACAGTCTCCTGAAGTCGGGGTCGTCTTCGAGGGCAGCGCCCCCACCCGGCGTCGGCCGCGACCTTGGATACTGTGAGGGACCACAGATCCAACCAAGAGACTGCCTGGAAAGCCGCCATAGCGGTAGCTTCCAGGCCCAGTGCCTCCTGCTGCGAGAACCCCACAGGTTCTCCGACAGGAGCTGCTGCAGGGACACACCTGGAGTTAGCCTAGCTAGCTCCGGGTTAACCTGTTTGGGCGGTATTGGATCCACTGATGGCACGTAGAACTTCCGCTGTCGCTGCAGAGGAGGAGGAAGTAGCTTGGAAGACCGTCCTGACTTAAGTGAGTCCTCTCGTCCTGAGACGAAATTCTCCACCACTGGTCAAGGACTGAGTCTGCAAGCTCAGATCGCGGCAGTCCCACCGTCAATTTGGGTTCCCTCTTCGGCCCCAAAATGACTCGAGCCGGGACGTGGGCTCAGATGGTGGTAGCGGCGATCCTTCCCCCAGGTCGTTGTGCTGACGAATCAGCGCAATAACCTGGGCAAAGTTCCTCTGGATCTCAGGAGTCACAGCGTCCTGAGGAGTAGGGACCGTCCAGTCCCTCCAACAGGAGCAGCTCTCGAGACCCTCCTCCTTCAGAAGGAGGAACAGCAACAGACCCCTGAACGGTCGCCTCCAACCACTTGCGCGTACGACCTGGCTGGTCCTAAGACCATGCCTGGTTCGTGCGGCGTCGTGGCGGGATCGTGAGCGGCGCACCTCTCACGATCACTCCTAGGTACCTCGCTCTCCCGGTGTAGCCCGAGGAAGTTGAAGGTATAGGAGAGACAGACCTGACGCTCCCCCCCCGTTCGCTGGCAGGACCAGCGTACGTGGGGGGCTGTAGCCGATCACCAACCCGCGGTGGGGATCGAACTGCAGGCCTGGTCGTTGCCGCTCACCTGTGGCGAGCGGCTCGACTGAGCACGTCGACCCGATCTCGTGCGTCAGACGAGCTGCTGCTGGCCACCGTCTCCGTACGGTCCCTGTGGGAGCGGCGGTCAGGTGATCTGCAGAGCTCGCTTTCGCGGTGAGACCGGTGAGCGTCCTCACGGCACGTCAAACCGCTGGCTACCAGCCGAAGCTGGTGCCGTTGGTCGAGGGGACCTCTTCCCAGCCTCAACCCGTGGCCGGTCAGAGACCGTCACGTCAACCCGAGGTACCGGCTGGTCGCTACGAGAGCGGCCGCTGGCCTGGCGAGCGTCACTTGCGCGACTCTCGACAGTCTTCTGCTCCGTGCCTCTGTCATGACGGTGAGCAAGCTCAGGCGTCTTGACTTTGGCTGCACGGTCGCCCGAAGGAGACCGTACACTCGGACCTTCTCGCGAACGAGAAGTCGAGCCGGTACCTGGCTTAGCAGCAGTGCTACCAAGACCAGGCGCGGATGTACCAGCAGTAGCCAGCACATCCTTGGTCCCCGTCTTCTTCTTCTTCTCAGAAGAGGAGACGGGCCCCGTTCCCGAGGGAACAGGAGGACCAGCAGAAGCACCCCCCGTCACGCCAGAGCGAGACGGGCCCTTCGAAGGTCCCGCAGGAGCCTTCTTGGGGGGGAGGGGGGGAGGAGGCAGCCTTCTTCTTCTTCGGCTTGGAAGCCTTAGAAGTCGAAGGGGAAGAGGCGGCAACAGACGACGAAGAAGACGATGAAGACGACGACGACATCTTCCTCTTCTTCTTCCTCTTCTTCGTCAGCTCTCTCAGGACGGACGTCAGGTCTTCCATCCACGGAAAAGTCGGGCCAATTGCCGAAGCAACACGCCCCGACTGATCCTGTCCGGAAAGACCTGAGACCGGTGCAGCACCTCCATGACGAGACGCGACGTGGGCAGGGGCAGGCACGGCAGGAGCGGCAGGAACATCAACAGCAGGACCAGCACCATCAGGACCAGCACCAGCAGGACCAGCACCAGCAGGACCAGGCCAGCAGCAGGACCCAGCACCATCAGGACCAAGCAACCAGCAGGACCAGCACCAATAGGACCAGCACCAGCAGGACCAGCACCAGCAGGACCAGCACCAATAGGACCAGCACCAGCAGCAACATCAACATGAGAGTCCCGCACCGCGCGCTTCGTAGGAGCGGCGCGAGGGGCTGGGCCAGCAACACTCGCTGCAGGTACGGCAGGTACGGCAGCATAGTCCGGCGTCACAGACCTCTCCATCTCAGCCAAACTCTCATTGGGACGGGCGGTAGATCCGGGAGCGAACTTTTTGGGGCAGCGAAAGTCGGGAGTCGGCAGCACATAAAAACCCACCCAGGTGGCGGCGGCAACGCCCCTCTTAGGTACGGCAGCGATCGGCATTTGAATTGATGCCGTTGGAGTCACCGACGCAATGTGTTGCGTATACACCACATGAGGAGGGGCGGCGTACGCTGGTGTTGACACAGTATTGGTCGTTGTTGTAACTACACCATGAGTTACAACTGCCGACCCCGCTAGCCGTTGAATCAAGCCCTGGATACTGGGGGCGCCCTGCAGTCCCAACGACGCCCACACCTGTCCAAGGTCGTCACTCACAGAAGGCACACCTGAGGGAGGAACAGTCGGGTCAGTTAGAGGGGCACCCTCGCGCTTGGGGGAGGACGAACCCCACCCAGAGCGGACGGAAGACCCCGAATACAATTGAACATCCGGGTATCGGGCACCCTCCTCCACACTCGACGGGTCGAGTGAGGAGAAGGACTCCGAAACCCCCCCCGCAGGGGAAGGCGCAAATCGTGGGGGCTGAGCTGGAGGCAGGAAGGATGACGAGGTATCCGTAACCAAAGGAGTCGCTGGAGAGCTTTCCGACGACTCCTTGGTCGACCTACGCCTCTTCCTACCCTCGTACAGCACCCACTGCGCCTCGGACCAATTTACACACACATTACATGGTTCGGTTCGGGAGCATTCTCGCCCCCGACACCGAAAACATAACTCATGAGGATCAATATCTGGGTAAGAGCGGAATCCGCCGCATTTACGCCCCTCCAGCCCGGGGACACACTCTACGGCAGCTGGTGGGCGCGGCGAAAGCTCTTCTTGATCCATGATTAATTAATTCACTTCACTCAATGAAAAAATGAAAAAAAGAGTACTTACAATTTCATTCAAGACCACAAAACAAACCAGTCAGAAGAAATTGTAAACATCCAAAGCACACGACGAAATAGCAGGCAGAGCGATGACGAACACGTCCTGTCACACCACGGCCGAAAGCAAAAGTGATTCTTCACCGCCGGAGCGCGCGGCGCGCGCACGATCGGACAAGCAGTTAACTACCGTTCTCCCCTTGTTCGAAGCTTACGACCGTCCCAGCTGCCGCTAGTTACCTTCCTATTGTTAAAGGACCGAGGGTTTGTATTACGTATCGGAACAAACTAAAGCTCTGCTCTTGACACAACATATGAGCTTCTCTAATCAACTCTCTCATGAAGAAGGCTAGAGCGTTCTTCGTCATGGGTCTACTGGGGTCTTTAACTGAACACCACAGAGCATAAGAATTCCCTCTGATCTCTCTTGTTCTTTCCATATAAAAACGCAATGCTCTCACTGGGCAGAGAACTCTTTCTTGCTCGTGACCCACTAACTTAGACAGACCCAAAACTTCAAAGGATCTTGGCCAAGGATTAGCTGGTTCTCATTCTTGGCCAAGAAACCTTCTTGGAATGAACACACTGCGTTGCCATGTCTCCATCCCACCTTCTTCGATATGGCCTGAAGCTCACTAGCTCTTTTAGCCGTTGCCAAAGCGATTAAAAAAGATAGTTTTCTTAGCAACATCTCTCAGAGAGGATTTCTCTAAAGGCTCGAATTTGCTAGAGGTTAAATACTTCAAGACAACATCGAGGTTCCAAGCAGGTGGCCTGCATTGGGTTTGTTTCTTGGTACCAAATGACCTAATCAGATCTCTAAGGTCTAAGTTATTCGAGATGTCTAGATCGCTGTGTCTAAACACTGAGGTTAGCATACTTTATAACCTTTGATTGTCGAAACTGACAAACCCAATTCCTTCCTCAAGTATAGAAGGAAGTCTGCGATTTGGGTCACAGAGGTACTGGATGAAGACACTTTCCTGTTCTTACACCACTCCGGAAATTCTCCCACTTCGACTGATATACTGATTGTGGAGGTTCTTCTGGCTCTAGCCACTGCACTAGCCACCCTCTCTAGAATATCCCCTCGCTCTGACAAGACTTTCGATAGTCTGAACGCAGTCAGACCCAAGAGCGAGGGTATTCTTGTGAAACCTGTCGAAGTGGGGTTTGTCTGAGTAAAATCTACTCTTAGAGGAAGAGTCCTTGGCGTATCTATTGTCCATTCCAGTACCTCTGTGAACCAACTTTGGCCGGCCAAAACGGGGCTATTAAGGTCATCCTCATTCCTTGGCTCTCCCTGAACTTCTTCATAACTTTCCCCAGTACCTTGAACGGAGGAAAAGCGTACACATCTAAGTTTGTCCAATCCATCAGGAATGCGTCGACCGCCACTGCTTCCTGATCTGGAACCAGAGAGCAATAGGTTGGTAACCTTTTTGTTCTGGCTGTCGCAAACAGATCTACTACCGGACGGCCCCACAACTTCCACGAGGCTCTGCAAACCTCCATGTGCAACGTCCACTCCGTCGAGAGAAGTTGTTCTCTTCTGCTCAACAGGTCCGCACTCACATTTTTCTCTCCTTGTATAAACCTGGTGAGCAGCACGACACTTTCCTCTTCCGCCCAAAGCAGAACTTCCTTTGCCAGCTTGTAAAGGGGAAAAGAATGAGTCCCTCCTTGTTTGCGGATGTATGCCAGAGCCGTGGTGTTGTCCGAGTTGATCTGCACTGTCTTGTCTCGAATCAACTCTCTGAAGTGCTTCAAGGCCAAGAAAATTGCCATCAGTTCCTTCCTGTTTATGTGCCAACTTGTTCTTCCTTGCTCCAAAGTCCCGACACCTCTTGAGGGCCTAATGTCGCTCAACCCGCGTCCGACGCGTCGGAATACAAGATGAGGTCTGGGCTCTTCTGCTGAAGCGACATCCCTCTTGCTAACCTGCCTGGAGTTAGCCACCACTTTAATTCCTCCTTCACTTCGGCAGGGAATTAGAAACGGAAGGAATCCGGTTGCAATTTTCTTGGCCATGAATCCTTCAGGAAAAACTGTAGAGGTCTCATGTGCAGTCTTCCTAAAGAAATGAAACCTCTCTAGCGAAGAGAGTGTGCCCAGTAGACTCATCCACTCTCTTGCTGAGCATCGGTCTTTCTTTAGAAAGTCCTGCACCTTCCGAATGGCATAGGCTTGCCTTTCGGGGGACGGAAAAGCCCGAAAAGTCACTGACGATATCTGAATCCCCAAATAAACTATCTGTTGTTGGGGATTCAATTGAGACTTTCCCATGTTTTACCACAAGACCTAGGTCTTTTGCTAAGTTCAATGTTTGATTCAAGTCCTCCAGACATTGACTTCTTGATTGGATCTTATAAACCAGTCGTCCAGATAAAAAGACACTTCTGATCCCTCTTAAGTGCAAACCATCTCGCCACATTGGACATCATCCTCGTGAACACTTGGGGGGCTGTGCAAAGGCCGAAGACACAGGGCTTTGAACTGAAAGACCCTGTCCTGAATCACAAACCTTAAATACTTCCTGCTTCCTGGATGAATCGGAATATGAAAGTATGCGTCTTGTAAGTCCAGGGTCACCATCCAGTCCCCTGGACGTACCGCTGCCAGTACTGAATCGTTCGTCTCCATAGTGAACTTGGTCTTTTCTACGAAAAGATTCAGTTGACTTACATCCAGAACTGGCCTCCAACCTCCCGAGGACTTTGCAACCAGGAACAACGGTTGTAAAATCCCGGAGATTCGTGATCCAGAACAGGCTCTATGGCTCCTTTCTCTAGCATGGAAGCTACTTGCTCCCACAGAGCTGCTTTCTTCACTAAATCGTTGTAATTTGCCCCGAGGGCTCTCGGAGATGTTGCGAGAGGAGGTCTCTTCAAGAAAAGGAATCTTGTACCCTTCCCGAGCTACGTTGACAGCCCAGGGATCTGCCTTCATGTTCTGCCAAACTTCCCAAAAAACCTTGAAGTCTGGCTCCCACTGTCGTCTGGAGGACTGATATCTCATTGTTTAGAGGTGGTCTTGGCTCCTCTTTTAGCGGGTACTCTCTTACCCCTAAAGGCGGGTCGAGCGAATGTTCTGCCTCGAAAGGGCTGTTGCGAAGGCCTAGTTTCCTTTGGAGTTTTCTTAACCAACTTGGATGGTAAGAACTTCTTAACTGAAGACGAGAGAAGATCTTGAGTGGCCTTCTGAGAAAGGGAGAAGAGCTATATCCCTAATCACCTCTGAAGAAACAGCTGTTTCGAAAGGGGAGAGAACAGCAACTCCGATTTCTTCTGAGAGTTTGAAACCCCTTTTGAAGCGAAAGAACACAACAGCGATCTCTTCTTTAGTACTCCTGCTGTGAACAAAGAAGCCAGTTCATTCGTTCCGTCTCTCAGAGCCTTGTCCATGCAGGACATAATGCTCTTAGCTGCTTCCATATCCTGCGAATCTTCTTCTTCTAGGGAGTTCGCCAGTGCTCCCAAAGACCAATCTAGGAAATTGAAGACTTCGAAAGTCCTAAAAATCCCTTTAAAAAGATGGTCAAACTCGGACGAAGTCCACCAGACCTTAGCAGACTGTAACGCCTGTCTGCGTGAGCTGTCTACTATACTGGAGAAGTCCCCCTGGGAGGAGGCAGGTACTCCCAGGCCTAGACTTTCTCCAGTGGCGTACCATACTCCTGACTTCGATGCTAACTTAGCTGGTGGAAAAGCGAAAGAGTATTTCCCCGCTTCTTTCTTATCCTTCATCCAGTCATTCACACGTTGAAGGGCCTTCTTCGCAGAAATTGATAGAGTCATCTTAAGGAAAGAGGACTTCTTTGGAGTCCTAGTCTTGGAAAATGGAAAACTGCGATAAGGGAGATAAAAGGAGCTGTTGGTTTGAATTCCCCTTCAAAAATAGAAAGAAGACGTGAAGTCAGAATCTTGTAATCTGAAGAAGGTTCCGTATTCTTTTCCTCAACTACATCCAAATCCTCTTCTGCTGAAGAAATGTCTTGCAGATCACTGTCGTGTTGACACTTCGCTGACGGAATAACGTCCTGCCGCCTGCGTCCTGCGGCTAACGAAGAATCGGCGTCCTGACGCCTATCGATGTCCTGCCGCCTGCGTCCTGCGTCCATCGTAGACACATCTGCTTCCTGCCGCCTGCGTCTTGCGTCCACAATTGATCCCGAATCCTGACGTTTGCGTCCTGTTTCTTCCGAAACCATTTTCTTCTTCCTGCGTTCTGAGTCCTGAATAACCAAGCGATCGCCCGTCCTCGTAGCGCCAGTGCGTCCTGCGTCCTCGGCGAACGCGCCCTTGTCTTCCTTCTTAGAAGACTTAACGGGAAGGAAATCGTCCTTCCGCCTCGAAGATGCCTGCACAGGAGCATCCCAAGACTTCACAAGAACTGCCAGCTTAGACTGCATTTCCCTTAAGAAACCCCTCGTACTATCTTCCTGAATGGCAGAGGACGAAGGAGGAGGATTACGAGCAGGACTGCGACGTAACGGAGAGCGATCTTGTACTCTACCCGACGGAGAGAGACGAGGGGAAGACAAACAAGAAGATGGAGGAGAGTCTCTCATCGAAATCCAAGGACGAGAAGGCCGTACTAAGTCGTCTTTAGCACGAAAGATCCTCTTCCTCTTGATCGGAACTGCGTGCGTCTTCCGAGGAGGACAAAACCTCAGGACTACTCCAAGCCTCACGATCTTGAGCATGTCTCTTGAGAGCGGTCGAGGTCCTGAAAGTCCTCTTGAGGGGGCGAGGACAAAACTTGAATACCGACGTCCCGCTCAGAAGTCGAAACCCATCCGAGGACGCACACTTCCCAGTTACGCCTTTTCTGCGGCGAACTGCAAACAGAACTGGGAACTTGAAACAGGACTGTTTCGAAGGGACGCCTGACCGCGACAAAAACCTCTCTCGCCTCCCTTCGACTGTCGACAATGCCTTCTCCCTTGGGTCTGGGAGCTTGACCAGAGGTCTAGGTCTAGGAGCACGAGAGAGACGATCAGACGCCCCCTCCACTACACTTTCACTGACATCAAAAGCACTAACTTTATCCGTAAGTCGGCGTATCTGGTGCCATGGACGCAAGGGGCAGCGAACACCTTTCACAATCTGTGTATCGTTCGCCTCCTCCGATACAGCAGCGGGCGCAGGAGATACCTGGGGAGAAGGAACTACCAATTCTACGTTAGAAGGAGCTGGAGAGGGAAATACATTCACTCCTTTTGCTAGAAGAATTCGACTTCTCACTACGAGAAACAGATCTCCTTTACCACGATCTTTCTCAAGCCTTTCAACATATTCATAAATATGTCTTCCATTTCTTCTCTGATAAATTCTCACATTCAAAACACGCCTATTCTCCCAAGTACACACCATTCTCTTACACTTCTTACAAATAGTATGAGGATCGACCGAAGCTTTCGGCAACCTTACCTTACACCCTCTTTTACACAAACTAACAAACATACTTCCAGTATCAGACATCTTTAAAGAACAATCCAAAGCGAATGCCAAGCTAACGTTTCCGAGTACAATACAAAAATCCATGAAAAGTCAGCAACGAGAATGAAAATCCTAGCAGGGAAAACCACCAACAATGTTGCCGGTTCGGCTGCAGAGAAAAAATCTGGCCCAATTGGGAACGGTTCCCTAGCGCTAGCGCCACGGTAACGGGGTGGTGGTGCCTGAACTACTAATAGGTTACTAGCGTTTGCGCGAGTTTTGAAAATTTCTGCCAGGTGGACAGAGAATATAGCTATATATATACCTGCCCAGGTAAGTGTCATACATTAAATAAGTAAAAAATTGATAAAATTGCAATTACGTCATGGCAAACAGCAACCATAACTAGCGGCTGAACTGCTATTCAGGTGGGAGGACACGAGAAAAATGATCCCCAAGCCCACAGTAAGATAGGGTCCATAGTGCCATTGAGGATTGTAAATGTCGACAACCAAGTATCTTGTAAAACTTGAGTGAGAAGTAATGGTTTTGAACCCTTAGCACTTAATACAACATAAAAAACAAATAACCATTAAAGTGAATAGTAGTCCTAACTTTCTACCCTGAAGACTATGTACCAAGGATGAATTAATAAATAAAACTGATGAGAAGGAAGAAATGTATAACATCTGCTGAGATAAAATTTCCAGTTACAGCCATAAGTCCAAATCATTATACTAAACCTAATCCCTTGTGAGTAACAACCCTTAAGCAGAGCTCTGAAAATTATGTGACATTTTCAGGTCTCTGCTCAGATAGCTGGCATCATAACATTCCTTCTAAAGGCAACAGACCTCTCTATATCATCCACCTCAGTTGGCAAAAAACCTAACTGGTGATGGAGTGATAGAAGGTAGCACCCTCTATGCAATGCACTCTGCAGCAACTGAGACATGACAACCCTGAATTTTACCAAACTCCCAAAGCCATTTTTATAATGTACAGAGTAGCACCTTAATTTAACAAACATTTAGTAAGAAAGTCTGTTAATTAATAAAGACACTATTTCTATAGCCTGCACTGGAATATTTTCTAGCTATATTACAGCTAACTGCAATTCCACATAATTCCTAACATAAAATAACCAGAACTTTACGCTTAACATTCAGTTCAAGTGATAGACCTATAAATGTATCAATCTACAATGCTTGCACAACAGCAGCTGATAAGTACATAAGTCTAAAAGTTGAGGTGTTACTTACCAAAATTAGTTTGCAACAGCATAATCACAACCATATACAGAACCACAATAAATAGAGCATTACTACATATAATATTATAAAAATCTTATTAAATGCAGAACACAATGAATAAAGCTGTTTTTCTCTACACCAATAGATCACAGGTGAGCATGTACTACGTACCCTAGACCCCTGCCTATTTGCAGTCCCGGGTTCACAGCTTCACCTATTCGCGGATTTTTCTGTGGATTGTATATCCACATTATTCATGAAAAATTTGCCTACTCATGGAGTTTTTCATAGTGAAATATTCACAAACTGCTGTAGTATCATATAATTTTTGTGACCAAATGAATTTTTTGCGGTAAAACAATCAAGATACTCGGGTATAAGTGTTTTTAAGAGGGGTTTTGGTGATTGAACTATCAAAATGATATTGTTATGATACAATAAAGTTTTATACAAACTTACCTGGCAGATATATACTTAGCTATGGACGACGGAGTCTATAGCTAAGTATATATCTGACAGGGAAGTTGAATGTATGAAAATAGGAAGTTATAAGTGTTTTTAGAAGGATGTTAAGTATTTGCGGATCCTGGGGGTCAACTATACTGTCAAATGGTGGTTAATTTCCTGTTATTCTTCTGTCACCTTTAAGACTTCAGAAACTGTCAGGGGAAATTCACCACAGCGAATTGATGCACATTTTGATGGATGGGTCTCTTTTAAAAGTCAATATTTACTAATATTTCAAACTGCTGTAAACAGATCCTCTAAAACTATAAAAACACAGAAACAAAGACAAAATCATTAAGGAGCGTTGTACAGAAACAAAGCTTTCACTTTAATCCCATGAGATTTGTTATTTTAGCACTGTGGTTAAACTAACTTACATGACATGGCCTTTATTTATGGATATTTTACCACAGCTGTAAACAGAGACATCTAAAACTAGAAGAACTCAGAAACAATGCCAGAATCAGTCCTTCAATTCAATTAAGAAACAACGCTTTCAGTGTTATCCCACAAGATCTGTTATTTTAGCACAGTCGTTAAACTACTTTAAATGACAGTTATCATCATAACACTACTAATACCACCATACTACAGCATCCATTCATACTTTACCTATATATTTCATCTCCAGGAGGATGCTTCCATACACACTTTGCTGCATGTCTCTGTAGTATCGTTTTTGATCTCATGTACTTCAAACAAAACTCGCATATATAAATTTTTGGTTGCTGATTATAATCATCAGGATACTGAGACTGATACCAGGCTTCCATTTCATAACGGCCCATTTCAATGTAACGGATTCCTTTGGTATCGGGTAGTCCTCGCAGGTCGTCTTCCTGTTGAATTACATTGACATTCAACTTCAAAATTCCCATACCTACTCTCAAAATATTACACATTTCTATTGCTAGAACTGAAATATTTTAAACAATGTAAATATCTTCTAAAAAAATTGTTTTCACAATAAATGCACCTTTTTCTGAGTAAACAGTGTAATATGTATATGTATTAAACAATATGGGAGTGCCCTATTCTACTAGAGATAGTTTGTATCAACTCTCACAGAGTGAGCCATTCATTCTGTTTGAAAACAGAATAATACTACAAAAGGTGGATATTATGTCTAACAATACACACAGAATTTTAATTCACTTAACTGGCAACGTGAAGCATGAAGAGGAAAGCACAGTACACAAGGAATAATGGCCCTTACTGGGTGATTATTTTCCATAAAACGACTGACCATTCTTTTGTCCCATAAATACCATTTCAGAATTCTAAATCCCCTATAAATACTTGGTAAAAGCAAACTTTGTTACTGCTGTGAACAACTCATAAAACAAGAGTTGTTCCAAGTTACTTGTAAGCCATAATGTTATATCAAAACTTACAATTTTTTCACTAGCAGCTGACTGAGCTTCAATGAACAACTGAAGATCCCACTCTGGGGTGTAGCCTCGAAGAGATGGCTGGCGATCTCTGTCAGCCATCTCATCTTCCCCAGGCCGAGGTTCACTCAACTTGTCCCTTGAGTCTCTTATCTGAAAATGAATGCAAGGATTTAGCAATTTATTATCAAAAAGCAAAGATAAAAAAGAATACACTGTACATACTATATCATTTGCTTGAAATTTACTGTTTTTCTAAATCCCCATCTTCAACTCCAAAATACAGTAAGGTTGGGCTCAGAAAAAACAAGATTTTATAAGAAAAATATTTGGCGTATTAATAACGATCACCAACAATTTTATAAACTTAGGAAGGCATACCTTCCTCATTACCAACCACATCCACCACCAGTTTTAAAATAATATGTACTGTACATTTTAAATTATCTAAAGGCCAAAAGCCATTTATCCTACATTTGCTGATTTGCTCACCTTATTGCAATAATTTCTTTGTTCAGAATTAGGTCCATTTCTTGGAGATTTATTTCCAATGAGAAGCCTGGCCTTTTTCTCTCAATGTTGTCGTCTTCCCTGAGCTTGCGGTTGATCTAGCAATGACAAAACATTTTAAAGACTTCTGTTTCAGGGATTATGGGTATTTTATTGTTCAACATGTGAGAAGAATAATGAACAGAAGGAGGAGAATGCTTTATGGTAGTAGGGTAGACATTGGTAAGGTAAAAAATAATTAATAATAAAGTATCCTACTGATAAAAAGGGCAAAAATGTTTGATGTACACATAATATAAGAACTTCAATTTTGTTAACAAAATAAACAAAAGACTTATAAAGTGAATGAGGAGGTTCTCAGGAACTAAGAGTACAAAATGCTGAACTTCCTAGCCAAATGGAATGGAATATGGATTTTAGGCTTAACATCATGCACTAGGACCTCGATTCATAGCCATGAGTAATGGAGCATCATATTACAAATGAGAAAGAGAGTACAGAGATGTGGTATTTATGAGCAATTGTGTTACGATTTGCTCAATCCAAGTACAACAAATGGCAACACCATTGCGCCTGTGTTACGTCTTGTGCAATGATAAGTATATCTTAAGTTTAACCAGACCCCTGAACTGATTAACAGCGCTCCTAGGGCTAGCCCGAAGGATTGGATTTTCATTTACGTGGCTAGGGAACCAATTGGTTTTTTAGCAACGGGACCTACGGCTTATTGTGGGATCCGAACCACATTATATCGAGAAATGAATTTCTAATCACCAGAAATAAATTCCACTGGTTCCTCACTAGCAGCAGTGGGAAGCGAACTCAGGCTACCAGATTGAAAGGCGAGTACGCAACCCACTTGACCACTGCGGAACTGTCTTGTGCAATGACATGGTGATGAATGACTTATCGTGACTTGACTGCGTATGTGTTGGTTGGTGTTGCGCATCCGCCATCACTTGGTGACGCAGTTACAATTCATGGCGATTGTTGGCGACTTGATCGTAATTGCTTTGTAACGGCGTCATAATCAGTAAATTTTCTGCTGTTATGATGTGCGCGGTCTTCAATCACCAATGTGTGAGTTGGGCATTTACACATGAAAAGGAATCTTATCCCACAGCAAGATGCGGACTACCTGGTTAGTGATGGTCACCTAAATGAAGGCTGAAGATGCAATAAGCTATGACATATGTCTAAATCATTTCACATGACCTACTCTGACAATGACATTATTGTGTGTGACATCTTGCAAATAAACAGTGATGGTGAACCAACACATACAGTTACACTCCATACACAGCCTGACAAGAAAAAAGAAGAAAAAAATAAAAGAATAAAAATTGCGGATAGCTCAGCCTATGCAATGAACAAAATCCTTCTAAAGTTCTCCAGTGAAATCACGAGCAGGTAATTCAAATCTGCAAGCCCAGAAAATCATGGAAAAAGGCCACGCATGAAGACCTAGACCACATGACAATTCAGGCAAATGGTGCTCAAGACATCTGATGTAGAATCAAGAATAATTACAGGGTAAAAGTAATCCTTATGATCCAATTGATGTGCTGCTATAAACATTACCTGACACCCTCCATACCCTGTTATTTGAATAATGATTGGTTTTCTACCTTGCACTGTGTATATATAATCAATATTAATCTGTAATGTAAAAGAACAGTACTTTTAGAATGGTCATTTGGCTCAAAGTTTTTAACCAGATTTCTATATATCTCAGTCAGTTATAACTACAGCTGTAGGTAGGTTAAACATTCAACCAGGTAGCATAGGCTGTAATTCCAAGTACAGTAATATTATACATATAACTAGAATAAAGCTTTATCAACTTGTTTATATGTACTTTATAAATAAACCATAATTCTGTTCACACTCATAACTTTGAATTTAGCTGGAAGTGTTTATCTACACTCACTGATCTTGATTTGAGAAACTCCAACAGGAAATAAACACAGAATGTGAATATTCCACCACAGGAGACATGAATTTGGTGCAAGGTTTATCCATACCCATACACCTACGCAGGTCATGCTTCACTTCCTGGAATAACCATCTCACAAACAGAGGGGCATGCATGTGGTCTACACACTGCAAACATAGAAAATGGCACACAAAACACAAAGCCACACAAAGAACATGATAAAAAAAAAACACACACCAGGCTACTTGAAAAACCCAGAGCTGGAAGGGGAAAGGCCTTGCTAAAGCAACATAGAAATGAATGCACTTGAAGGTATCCTGATGTAGTAATGTTCATTAGCAAGCCTTCTCAATAGCATTTTTTGTTTTGTTTAGCGAGTAACAGCCTTGAAGGTGTAGGTTTGTATCCCCGTCAGAACAAATGTCTCATTACATAGCTTTATAAAACATTCCTGTGGCTTAAAAATACATGTACAATACTATGCTGAAATGATACTGTATAATAATTACCTTGGATTCGTCTTTCGATAAATTATGGAAAACCGGACATGCTTCCACTGAAAAATGCTTCTCATATAACCCTCCAAGATGACCAGTCGAGTCACAACCTTCAACAGGGCACTTGCGATTTTCTATAGGCGGCAACGGTGTATTTTCCAAGATGTCCTTGGAGTAAAGAAAAAAATGTTCAAATATTTTACTTTGAGTCATATGAACATAAAATGCATTTACATGGTTTATCATGAGAGAGAGAGAGAGAGAGAGAGAGAGAGAGAGAGAGAGAGAGAGAGAGAGAGAGAGAGAGAGAGAGAGAGAGAGAGAGAGAGACTTAAGTAGTTATGATAACAATATCATAATAAATTTATTTTTCAGTCAAAATTAATGTACATAAAACTTACCAGAGGAATTGGTTTCTTTGTCTTAGCCCGAGCTCCTGACTTGGAGGGTGGACCAGCTGGCTTCTTTGGACCCCCATTTCTTCCAGCTCTACGTACCTTCCCTATAAAACCAAGTAAATACTATCTCACAATATTATCCAAATGAATCTACAAGAACAATTCACAATTACCAGGATATTAAAATACTGACTCTGCAATACAGCTGTTTAAAGGAACATGCAAAACTACATTAAAAAACAGCAGTATACACATTTTTAAAAACAAAATATCTTTTTTTATAAATGCCCATTCCTTATAAGTAGTTCCCATTTAATAAAAAATACTTGAGCCTTTTTTATTAAACACAAAAGAAGTGTCAGTTGCTCTGTACATATGTTAATGAATCCCAGGTCCCAAGTAGTTAGTCAATTCACTTTTCATGTGGGCACAGAATATGGTATGTACAAGGCAAGTGTTACCATTAATGTGCCTATCATAGGCACTGCCAAAATAAGAATAAATGCCATAATGAATCATGACTTAAATTCTTGAAATCTAAAGGTAAACCTGCAAATTCCTGGAAATCAGCAAAGATCTGAAGAATTCAGTGAGCTTGTACAGTACCACAAACACAAAATAGGAAGTAGTTAGCTATTGAGGATCTAGGGATCCATAAGCTTATACACAAGTCTACCCCACTTTTTTTTTTCTTTAAGCAAAAACCTGAAGCATTCAAACATCAAATATAAAAGTACCTATACTAGAAATAAGTTTGAGATGAAACAACTTAAATTTAGAGGACATTATAACTGACTTGAGGGTATGCTATTCTCAAGAGATATGCTCTCAAAATCAAAACTAACTGCAGTACTAGAAAGCATTTCAAAATCGAGTGCATATGACTGAACATGGCTGAAGATGAAGCCAATAAGATAAAATTTAGAAGGACTACCAAATGCATGAATATGGAAACCAGTAAAATTCATTATTAAAGAGGAAGCGAGTATGTACAATACTCAAGGTAAAAACAGAGGAAATGGAGAGAAGAAAAGGATATTGTTATTTTACAATAAAGTTTTGTACATACTTACCTGGCAGATATATACTTAGCTTACGTCTCTGACGTCACGACAGAATTCAAAACTCGCGGCAAATGCGACAGGTAGGTCAGGTGATCTACCCCACCCGCCGCTGGGTGGCAGGTGTATGAACCAATCCCCCTTTCCAGTCATAATTTTTCTTCCACCTGTCTCCTGAGGGGAGGCTGGAGGGCCATCAATCGTATATATCTGCCAGGTAAGTATGTACAAAACTTTATTGTAAAATAACAATATCATTTTTGTACATGAACTTTCCTGCCAGATATATACTTAGCTGATTGACACCCTTGGTGGAGGGAAAAAGACAGAGCTAACAAGGAAAAAGGGGAAACAACATCTGTTGTAGGATACTAACAAACCTTGGTTCTTACCTGATAAGGCTGAAGACTTCATAGTTACTGTCTATTAGTCTGCAAAGCCTGAAGAGCTACAGCGAGGGCGTGACCTACAGCTGAAAAGACTCTTTGGGTCTACCGAAGGGATTTGATATCCACTTACTCAGTAGAATCCAAGTCGGATCATGTCAATGGGGATTCGCCCTCTTAAATGACAGAGCCTGACCACTACCAATGCAGGGAGCTCTAGCACAAACAGATCACCTAACCATTCTAATGTTAGCAATACGAATAGAAAGAGATGCCTACCCGCATCCTCTTTCAAACAACCATAAAAACACAATACAAACAATAGGGGAAAAAATTTACAAAGGATATGCTTCAGCTCCCTGCCCCAGCACCGAATCCGCCGATACATACGGGCCTAACGCGAAGCACTTATCGTAAGTAATCTTGACGTCTCTAAGGTAGTGTTCTCGCGAATACTGAATTGCATCTCCAGAATGTTGCTTTCATCAGATTCTGGAGTGACATATTCTTGTTGAAAGAGCCAAGGACCGTAGCAATGGCTCTTACCTCGTGAGCCTTGACTTTCAAAAGCTTGAACTGATCCTCACCGCAAGCCAAATGTGCTTCCTTCACGAGGCTTCTAATAAAGAAGGACAAAGCATTTTTAGACAATGGTCTACTGGGATCCTTTACAGAGCACCAAAGTCTGTCCTTAATGCCCTTAAGAGACTTCTTCCGCTGGAAGTAGTATCTTAAAGTCCTCACAGGGCAAAGAGTTCTTTCCGGCTCTTCCCCTACCAGGGGAGCTAAGCCTGGAACCTCAAAAACTCCTTGGCCAAGGATTTGAGGGGTTCTCGTTCTTAGCTAGAAAAGAAGGAAGGAAGGAACAAATCACGGAATCTCCTTTGAAACCTACCCTTCCTTCTAGAGCATGAAGCTCACTAACTCTCTTGGCAGATGCTAAAGCCAAAGAAACAGAGCCTTCTTCGTAAGATCCTTGAAAGAAGATGACTGGGGAGGTTCGAACTTCGAGGACCTCAGGAAACGAAGAACCACATCCGGGTTCCAGCTCGGAATTTTGAGACGAGGGTTTCTTGCAAGTTTCGAAAGATCTTAGCAGATCATGTAGATCTTTGTTGTTGGAGATATCTAAGTTCCTGTGCCTAAACACAGCTGCTAACATGCTCCGATATCCTTTGATGGTCGAAACTGCATGACCGCATTTTTCCCTGAGAAAAACCAGGAAATCTGCAATTTGGGTCACAGAGGTACTGGAAGAGGAAAGCTTCTGGTTTCTGCACCAACGGCGAAAGACGCCCCACTTCGACTGGTAGACCCTAAGGGTAGAGGGCCTTCTAGCTGAGGCGATAGCCTTCGCTGCCTTAGCTGAAAACCCCTTCGCTCTGACAAGACTTTTGACAGTCGAAAGCCAGTCAGATTGAGAGCGGGGAGGTTTTTGTGATACCTGTCGAAGTGGGGTTGTCTGAGCAGATCTACTCTTTGTGGAAGAGCTCTTGGAAAGTCCACCAGCCATTCCAGTACCTCTGTGAACCAATCTTGGGCCGGCCAGAATGGAGCTACCAGCGTCATCCTTGTCGCTTCCGAGGCCGCAAACTTTCTGAGTGTTTGACTCAGAATCTTGAATGGAGGAAAAGCATAGACGTCCAGACCTCTCCAGTCTAGAAGGAAAGCATCGACTGACACTGCTCCTGGGTCCGAGATCGGGGAGCAGTAGAGGTCTATTCTCTTGTTCTTTGCTGTCGCAAAAAGGTCGATATGAGGTCTGCCCCATAACCTCCCACAGGTCCTGGCAAACTTCTGAGTGCAGTGTCCCACTCCGAGGGGAGCACTTGATTCCTCCTGCTCAGGAGATCGGCTCTGACATTCCTTTCTCCCTGTACGAACCTGGTGAGGAGAACGATCTTCCTTGCCTGAGACCACAACAGCAAGTCCTTCGCTGTTTCGTACAGGGAGAAAGAGTGTGTCCCCCCTGCTTTCTTATGTAAGCCAAGGCTTGTGGTGTTGTCCGAGTTGACCTGAACTATAGCATTTCGGACGTGGGGCTCGAAGGCTTTTAACGCCAACCACACTGCCATCAACTCTTTGTTGTTGATGTGCCAGGACACCTGTTCCCCCTCCCAGGTGCCTGACACTTCTCTTGACCCTAGGGTCGCACCCCAACCCGTCTCCGACGCGTCGGAAAACAATACTTGGTTCGGGTTTGGCATGTACAGAGACAGACCTTCTGCAAATCGGAGAGGATCTGCCCACCACAGAAGGTCCTTCTTGATTCCTTTTGATATCATGAAGGAGAATTCCAGGTCTAGAGAGAGACACCTCCAGTTCCGGTAAAGGAAGAATTGGAGAGGTCTGAGATGCAACCTTCCTAGAGAAACGAATTGCTCCAGCGAGGAAAGTGTCCCCAACAGACTCATCCACTCCCTCGCTGTGCATGCATCTTTCTCTAGGATGCTCGTTAGTTTCTCTTGGCAACGAGCAATCCTCTCTGGTGACGGATATGCCCGAAAATCCAGAGAAACCATCCGAATCCCCAGATATATCAGCTCTTGACTGGGGATTAATTGTGACTTCTGGAAGTTCACCAGAAGCCCCAACGAACTTGCTAAAGTCAGTGTCTTTTGTAGGTCCTCCAGACATCGTTCTTGTGAGCTTGCTCTGATCAGCCAATCGTCTAGATAGAGAGACAGCCTCACTCCCTCCAAATGTAGCCACTGCGCTACATTCTTCATTAAACCCGTGAAAACTTGAGGTCTTGATAAGAAGGGAATGAGGTAGCCTTTGCGGACAATCGAGAGTGACCAGTTGTCCGCCCCTTTCTGGGCCCAGACGTCGGCAAACTTCAGAAGTCTGGCACCCACTGATGTCTGGAGAACTTGAATCCTACTTCTTCCCTCTGATGGATCTAGAGAAGGTCTTCCCTCGTTTAGTGGGTCTAGATCCTCTAGAGGAAGAAGCTCTGGCAGGAGGGACTCCTCGAAAGGGCTCCTGCCTAACTGGAGTCTCTCTCTTGGTTTTAGCTTGGAAAGAAGAGTGAGGCTCCCCTGGTAGACTGGGCTAGCATGTCCTGTGTAGCCTTAGCTGAAAGGGCACAAGAAACATCCTGAATGATCTTAGGGAAGAGTTATGAGGAGAGAGCTGAGAATACAGGAGAGAGGCTCTCTGAGCATGCGATACTGATTTCGTCAGGAACGAACAGTAAACAGATCTCTTCTTGATCACTCCCGCTCCGAAAAGGGAAGCTACTTCACTCGATCCATCCCTCACTGCCTTATCCATACACGTGAGAACACTGATAAGATCCTCAGGTGAAATGGAATCCGGGTCTGCGTCTTCTTGGCAAACGCCCAAAGACCAGTCTAGGAAGTTAAACACCTCCAGGACTCGGAACATTCCCTTCAACAGGTGGTCAAGCTCATTCATCCCCCATGTCGTCTTAGCGGACATGAGGGCAGAGCGTCGAGAGGAATCCACCAGTGAAGAGAAGTCCGAGTCTGCCGAGGATGGAAGAACGAGGCCCAAGGGTTCTCCCGATTCATACCAGAATCCTAGTTTTCCAGTAAGCTTAAAAGGAGGGAAAGAGAACACCGTCTTCCCTTTCTCTTCCTTCGAAAGAAGCCACTCACCAAAACCTCTAAGCGCCTTCTTCATAGAGATTGCAGGCTTCATCCTGACACAGGATGAAACCTTCGAAGTTTTCGAAGTCGAAAAAAAACGAAAGAGGCGAGGGCGGGGCGACAGGAGAAAGGGCGTCTCCGAATTCCTGAAGCAACAGGTCCGTCAAACGCTTGTATGAAGAAACGGAGGAATCTTTAGGAATTTCTTCTTCCGAGGGATCCTGTTCTTCTTCCGCCGAAGATCCTTCACGATCCTTACGATGAAAGGCCGTCTTGTCCTCAGCCGAGAGTCCATCCTTGGAAGAATGTCTGGAAGAACTCTGACATCTAACCGGGGAAGTTATAACTTCCGTTGAGATTCTGCCTGAAAACTCCTTCTTGTCAGGATGAGGGCGTATTCTAGGCTCTTGGCGCCTAACGAACGCAGGGCGAAAATCTGGCGAAGAGCGCCTATTAGGCGAAGAGCGCCTATTAGGCAAAAAGCGTCTATCAGGCTCCTGGCGCCTGTCTAAAGGAGAGCGGCTGCCTGGCGAAGAGCGCCTGTCATGCGGGAAGCGATTATCAGGCTCTTGGCGCCTGCTGCGAGGAGAGCGAATCTCTGGCGACGAGCGCCTACCAGGAGAGAAGCGTCTGACAGATTCCCGGCGCCTAACTCGAGGAGAGCGAAAATCGGGAGAAGAGCGCCTACCAGGCTCTTGGTGCCTGCTAAGCGAAGGGCGGCTGACAGGAGAAGAGCGCCTGTCTACCAAAGGGCGTCTGGTCACAGGAGAGCGAAAGCCTGAAGGAGAGCGGCTACCATGAGAAAAACAAACGCCTACCAGGCTCCTGGCGTCTGCCAGCGGGAGAGATCCTGTCTCGAGACGAGCGCCTGTCAGGAGAGGCTCGTCTATGGGAAGCATGCCCCTTGTCCGACGGAGAAACGATGTCCGCAGGAGAGCGCCTGTCCGTTGAAGAGCGCCTCGTACTACGATCCACTCCTGGAGAGAGGGCGGTTTACTGACGAATAGCGTAAACCTGGAGACGAGCGCCTGGACTTCTTTACCGGGAGCGAGACGTCCTTCCTACGACAAGAAGTCACGATCAAAGAGTCAGCCAGAGCCGTAATCTGCGCCTGCAGACTAGCCAACACACGTGTAGGAGACTTAACAAAGTCCTTCACGGGAGACGCAGCTCGATCCTTACTAGGAGAGCGAAACTCCAAAGAAATCCTCGGTTTCTTCACATCCAATCCAGGATCTTCCGAAAAAACTTCAGGGCTGGAGGGGAGAGCGGAAGAAGCCTGCCAGGCTCTCTTCGACGGCCGAGAAGCTTCCGAGGAGCTCCAACCACGCTTGGGCGAAGGAGAAGGCGAAGACGAGAAGCATTGCCGTAAGACTTCTCTCTTGGCGCGATCCAAGGTAGCCTGGGAGCGAACATCAGGCGCTACCGAGGGGACGCCTGACCGGTGGGGGTTCTCCCTAACCTTCCTGCGGCTTTCGACTTTCCTCCTCCACTGGGTCTGGGAGTCTGGAAGAGGTCTAGGCCTAGAAGCATTAGGGAGCCGATCAGACGCACCCTCCACTGCACTGGGATCACTGCACAAATTGCTATCACTCTTACCTTCTAGCACTTTAATTTTCAGCTCCATGCTGCAAATAGTGGCTCTCATAGTGTCCACCTCCGAAGGCGCATCTTCGGGTTCGGTGCAGGAAGCAGGGGCTGAAACTGGTAAAGGCGCTACGTCTACAACAGGGTTATCAACTTCAAACTCGCTAGCGCGAGACCTACTAGAACTCCTAGATGAAGCTTTCCTAACCTTGTCCTTCTCAAGCTTTCTTACATAAGAATAAAGCGCCTTCCATTCTTCTTCATTCAAATTACCACATTCATTACAAGGGTTAATAAATGAGCAGTCATTCCCCCTACACCTCATGCATACTGTGTGAGGGTCTACCGCAGCTTTCGGTAGCCTCACCTTACAATCGCTAACAGAACAAACTCTGAACATAGTTAATTTCTTAATTTCTAAATCAGACATAATGAAATTCCAAGAATAATCAAAAGAATAATCAAAAACCGGTCCACAAATCGCAAATGCCAAGCCAAGGAGCAGGTACTTCACCAAAAGTCCGATGAAACAATCCAGGGCGAAAACGAGTAATAATCCAAAATCGAGAGGTATCGACAACAGATGTAGTCGACACCGGCGACAGAAAAATTATGACTGGAAAGGGGGATTGGTTCATACACCTGCCACCCAGCGGCGGGTGGGGTAGATCACCTGACCTACCTGTCGCATTTGCCGCGAGTTTTGAATTCTGTCGTGACGTCAGAGACGTAAGCTAAGTATATATCTGGCAGGAAAGTTCATGTACAAAAATTTGGTTTTACAATATGTGAAAAAATTTCTTATATAAAAACTAAAATGGAAGAGGTTCTCGCCAAAATTAGTTACCTATAATCCATTTCACTCTAGGGTTAATGGATTGTGGTAGTTAATAACAGTTAAAATATTAGCAATATTAAAACAGCCTACTATATATACTTTTGTACAAACACTGTCAATGATACTTAGCAATAAAAAGACAGAGAAACTGGTACAAACCATTATTTTCAGAATCCGATTCAGTCCCTTTCTGGATACCCAAAAGAGAGCCTCTCTTTGTACGAACACTAGACGACCTGGTAATGTGTTTCCTAGGGGTATCATCCTCGTCTTCTTCCTCCTCCTCTTCCTCCTCATCTTCTTCCTTATCGGTTTCAGAAGATGCTGGGGTGGGCTTCGTCTGAGACTTTCTGCGGACTATTTGCTGAACGACAGGCTTTTCGGAGGACGACTTTGCAGAGGCAGATGATTCGGATGAACTGTCACTATCACTCTCTGTAACAGGACGTGTACAAATCATACAACAATAACTACCATAAATCAGCTGAGCCTACTAGAAAATATAACAAGTGAACTGTACACAAAAGGGTTCAGGAACATAGCCAAATCAGATAAGAATTATTTCAATACAAGAAGCTTTGAAGGTACTTCAGTGAGGTCAATACTAAAACAGTACTTGAGCAGCTTACTATTCTATGTCTTCAAAGGATATTAGAAATAAATCTAATGCCAAAATTCTGGTCCCCAAAAAGTCTGTATGTTAGTACCTAGCCTTCAGTAATATATATCCTCACAGTGGTCAAAAGAGTAAAGTTTAATATAGAGTACGTTACCAAAAAGTATCTTTAATATAGAGTACCTTACCAAAAAGTATCACGAGAAACCATTTCAAAATGATAGTAATAAATTTTGTAATTAGCATTACCAAATTACAGATAAATTCACCTTCTAACAGGCTGGCATTATTCATCATACCATATCTCTTGTATATACATATCTACACGCACTAAATTTCTAATTTATACAACTACACTATATGCCAACTAAAAATATTATACATTAATGAGAAATGAAGACATACCTGAAGAAGCTGTTGATGAATTTGTTGAGGACTCGGACGACTTTTCCGAAGACTTTTCGACAACCTTTGTAGAGCCTTTTCTGGCCTGTTGCAAACCCCCTTTCTGAACCATCGCTGACTTGGACTGTTGCTTAGGCTGAGGCTTTGGTTGTGGTTTTGGGACTTTCTTGCCAACAGTCTTCTTGGCTTCACTTTCCGAGTCGGTAGTGTTGTCCGGAGAGAATATGGACTTCTTTTTGGATATCTTGTCTGCGGAAACTGCATTTGAATTACCTGTCGATTGACAAAACAATTTGTGGTAAATTGTACTGTTTTGTTTTGTTTACAGGACTTTTTGAGTAAATAATAATGTGTTTATTTTTGTTCTGATTCTTAGCAGCCAAATGGAAAATTTTTTATAAGAATTAGAAAGTTAAAAGTATACTAATCTCGTGGAAGGTAGGGAGAACTTTTTTTATTTTTTCCTAACACCATGTCCATTTGAATATCTTCCTCTTTCCATTGATGTGTTTTTTTTTTAATTGGCCAACCTCAAAGTGCTGGGGTGCTGCATATGTTATTTTTAGCCCAGTTCTTAATTGTTAAAATAAATGTTAAAATCCTTCCAGAAACAATACTGACTCTTTAAATGGTAGCTGCTCCTTTACAAGATGGTACACAACAGAAACATATTTCCTAGCTTCTGCCACTAAAATGGTTCAAATCAACAAATGCTTTGGATTAAGAATTACCTCAAGACTGTTACATCCTTACTAAAATGTCTACAACAATTCTTCTCAAAGAAAATATTCAATATATTGTGGTTCCACAATAAAAGCTGAGGAATATTATCTACAAATAAATATACACTCCACCTAACATACAATTATGCAACCATTCTGTAATACAATGCTCTATCCCAACAAATCCCATCTTCTTGAATCTGTTAAGGTTATATGACCATAATAAAAGATAAAGAAGAAAATAAAAATTAAATACTCAAAATGTAGAATAATAAAATGGAAGTTGCGGTGAGGCTACCCACCTAAATTCTTTTTATTTTTGACCGTTTTCTTCTGCTGAACAGTAGAAACTTTCTGTGGCTGGGCTTTAGCTGGTGGTTTCTGCGTTGCAGACTTCTGGGGACGCGCAGCTGCCTTGGGGCCATTCTTGCGTTGGTTATTTGCCGCCGCTGCGTTACTCTTAGGCACAGATGTTGCAGAAGTTTTTGGCCCTCTTTTGTTAGGTGCAGCAGCCTCTTCAGGTTCCGATTCTGATGACCCCTGTGTAATCATTAAATGTCAAAAGAAAAAAAAAAAAAAAAAAAAAAAAAAAAACTATTTAAAATATTGAAAATTTATCAACAGCTCCATTACTGCTTTCAAATAAAATCCAACATGAGGTTATAGTTCATGACAAATAAAAATGAGGCTATAATCCAGGAGAAGTACAGCATTTCAGTAAAGACAGGTATTATATATACTATTGACCTTTTAATAAATCATGAACACAGTCAAGAATATCAGATAGAGCTAGGCACTTTACTCAAACTTGATATGTTAATATCAACAAACAAAGCTTTGTGACACATGATACACTGATTTTCCACCTAATCCAATGTTATTTGATGCCAATTTAACAAAAAAAGACCAACATTCACTGCTTTATTTAATGCCTGATACCTATATATCAAGATGAGCAAGTGGATATTGGATTGTTATAAAAGATTTTATTACTAAAATCCACAGATGTAACTTTGTAAATAGTCTAATTAATCTTAATTTTATTCTGTACATAGGTGAGGTGCCAGTCCATTTCAGTTATTGAAAATACGTTAATTTTCAAAACCAATACTTTTTCGTCAGCCCACACTCAATGTTTTCACAAACCTAGACATCTTATTCCTGATTTAAAAGAAAGTTCTCTGCTGACTGGATAGCCTGAGAACAGGTTCCCCATGGATCCAGGGTTACAGGGAGGTAATATCCCCACTTTTCATGCCATCAGTGGTGTTAGAAGGCTGGAATTTTGGTGTAAGTACTGGATTTATATTGGAAAATTTTGTGTAATTTTAAAAGAAATTAATTTGATCCACAACAACCCTTCCATTTACATTAGCCCTGAATATGGAGTTGTGATAAGCAAGGAACTCAAGGATCAAATGGACAGGAAGCTGGAATGTAAGGTACACATCTTTCTGACCTAGATTATATTAGGGGGTCTGTAATTGCAATTCCATACAGTGCTATTACAAATAAAAATGTTGTGTATGGTTGAACTCATCACTTATGCAGAAGCAAATAACATAACATCCTAATGGATACAATCATGAAACCAGGGAGGACTGCAATGGAGCTAGAATGTTGATTTTTAAGCAAAGTGGGAATCATAAATCCCACTTTTACAACTACCATGAGGAGCTGATATCAATATTTCCCTTACGGAAAAAAAAAGGGGAAAATTCTAATTAAGTGGAACAGCCTAGATGTTCAAAAGGTGATTTGAATCACAGGAAAGAAACATATTGTTCGGTCCTAGCGATGGAAAGAGCTTTGACTCTGCAATAGTGAAGGCTGTAAAAGTTGATTCTAGTTGTCTGGAACTGTTTCTCTGCTACTGGGCGAGTTGTAACAACAGGCCTCTTGTTTACCGCATGTGGGAGAGATACTTGAGGACTATGCCGAACTCCTCAATCTACCTCAAAGACATCAAAGTAGAAAACGAATGTCTCGATCGATATTGCATTTGAAAGTCACCAACTTGAAAAGGAGCATAAACGTCGGTAGGGAGGCCTCTCCTTCTGCAGTTTGGTGGCCCTTAGCAGCTAATCAGTCTGCTAGCATGATTATGGTCATAAGACCATTTGGCATTGCAGTCCTGGTCCAACTATAGGCATGGCTGCACAGAGTGCTCTGGCCCCCTTCAGTATGGTTGTCTTTACATAAGCAATCCACTAATAGTAGTATAACTATTGACTGCTGGAAAACTGCTTCTGCAGCTGGCAAAGCATCTCCAAATGACAAATATCTAATTTTCCAGTTCTCATGAGATCAACAAAGCTTGAGGTTGACATAGTAACTTCTGCTATGTAGAATACATTGGGGAATATACCATACAGTTCGGAGAAGTAGTCTGTTCAGTCCATGCAACACAACTAAACCTTCTAGTACGTGTGAAATGGTAAGATTATGCACAAATGAACAAGGCTTTCATCATTAGACTTGAACAGTTGAAATGATTATAATTAAAGGATAACATACATATAAATTTGAGGTAAAGATATTACAGGTCCATTATCACTTTTACATCTGCTTTTCTCCTTGAGTCAGCCATAAGGGAGTTCTCTCCATTTTCCTCTGTGAAGTGCTCATTTTTCTTGAATTCCCATTTATGCCTTTTGTCCAGCCTCTTTATGTATAGGTGGTAATGAATCTTAAAGTTCTATGGATACACATTTTTACGAGACATTCTCCAATTTCCTCATGAACATTGCATAAAGTACTGCAGACCTATGTATCCATTGTATGATTTTACTCACTATTGATGGGACATTCTTATTTAGTAACAATATGAATGTTCCAATTTCAAACATGTTGTACCTACACTAAGTAGTCACAGATAAAGCTAAATGATAGCAGGTAAGTTACCTAAAAAAATGAAGCTTTTTGTAGACCCATTTATCACATGAAATGGCTTTAGAATCACTTCGGTAAGTTCAAGACAGCACAGAATTAAATACAGTGTAGAGAACTAAGTAAGTTACCTGGAAGCAACAGTTTTCATCAGAATTGGACTAGAATGAAAATAAAAAGAAACTTTCCTTTTCACATAAAATAAAGAAAAGCATACGATAATGATGATGAGAGATAAATTGCAAAATTATGAAAAACATTTAGCTTGATATTTCAATCAAATGAAATATCTTAAGTCTATTTTTTATAAAATTAAAGCATGTGTAAAATGTAGGGTTGATATTTACTATACAAGAGCAAATCACCGTTTGCATAGATGTACAAAGAATAATATAAAAGAAAATATAGAGAAAAAAGTACAACTGGCGATTTCCAGAGATCTGGCAATTTCTACCCTCGAAGAGTTACAGCGCATATTCTTAACATGTTATTGTTATGATACAATAAAGTTTGTTCATACTTACCTGGCAGATATATATATAGCTGTATTCTCCGACGTCCGACAGAATTTCAAAACTCCCGGCACACGCAGTGGGCGGCCAGGTGGTTAGTACCCATTCCCGCCGCTGGGAGGCGGATATCAGGAATCATTCCCATTTTCTATTCAGATTTTTCATACCACTGTCCCTGAGGGGAGGTGGGTGGGTACTTTAATTATATATATCTGCCAGGTAAGTATGAACAAACTTTATTGTATCATAACAATAACATTTTGTTCATGAAACTTACCTGTCAGATATATATATAGCTGAATCCCACCATTGGAGGTGGGAAGGGACAGAATAGAAGGATTTAGGAAACACCTCAAGTGCAGATGATTGACATCTTGATTCCTTACCTGTTAGCATAGCTGACTTCTTGATTACTGTCACCGAAGTCTGCTTTTGCTTTACTAGAGTTGCCAACAAGGTAGTGACCTGTGTAGTTGGTGCGCTCTAGATGATCTGTCAACGGGGGCGTGACCACAATGTGACTAGACCATATTGACCATACTGTGAGGGCAACGAAGCTAAAACCACCACCTGACCTAACCTATCGAAGTTAGTCCCATAACTTCTAGGCTAACGAAAGGGAAAGCGCCTCAAGCGACCAACCCTTCAAAGTTAAAAGCACACCTATCCCTTTTTCTATAGGATAGGATTCGTGCTGCTTCCTGCCTCCAATAATATTTCTACGGATATGTATGGTCCTAGCGACTCGCAGATCTCATATGTCGTCTTCACATCCCGTCGGGAGTGTGAAGCGAACACAGAGTTGCTTCGCTCAAACGTGGCACTCAGGATATTACTGAGTGTCATGCTCTGTTGAAATGCTTCCGAGGCCGCGCCCTCACCTCGTGAGCACTTACTTTAAAAGGTTTCAAATCTTTGTTCAAACATGACGAATGAGCCTCTTAGAAAGACTCCTTAAAAATAACGCCAGGGCGTTCTTCGACATGGGCAAGTCTGGTCTTTTACGGAACACCGCAGATTGTCCGAATGACCTTGACTTTCTTTAGTTTTATCAAGATAAAACTTGAGAGCCCCGACAGGGCACAGGACTCTCTGTGGCTCTTGCCCAATAATTTGTGCCATCCCCTTGATCTCCAGGCCTCTGGGCCAAGGGTTAGACGGGTTTTTCGTTCTTAGCAAGAACGGAAGGCTTAGAGGACACCGAATTATGTCCTCTAAAGCCAAAACCTCTGGATGATGGCTAAAATCTCACTAACCCTCATTGCCGTAGCTAGAGTGGTTAGAAAATTAGCCTTTCTGGTCACGTGTATTAAGTTTACAGAAAGGAGAGGTTCGAAATGCTTTGACATCAAGAACTTCAGACTACGTCTAAGTTCCATCAAGATTTCCGCAGACCTCAAAGATCGTGAAGGGCTTTGTTGTTTGACAGATCCGAATCTCTGAGCCTAGAGGCCGTCAACAACATATTTCCGTATTCTACAATCGTTGGGACTGTTAGCTTATCCCATACTTCAGACGGAATGGGAAGGCGGTAAAGTCATTCACAGAGGTCAGAGGTAGAGGAACAGTCATTCTTCTTGCCCTATGTCCAGAAACGGCCCACTCCGATTGGTACACTGCAAAATATGCAGCACTGCTTTGCTTTGGCAATGAGACTTGCAATTAATCTTGAAGATCCTCTCGCTTCTTGACAGTCTGAACGCATTCAGACTCAGAGCGGAGAGATTTTAGGTACCTCTCGAAGTGAGGCTGTTAGAGTAGACCGATTCTCTCGGGAAGGGTCCTTGGAAAGTGTTCTCTGAAGGACGTGACCTCTGTGAATCCAGCCTCTCGAAGGCCAACATGGGGCGATCAGCGTCTTTCTCACTCCCTCTGACGCCAGCGATTATCTTATTACATTTCCTAAGCTTTTGAATAGGGGAAAGGGCTAACCAACTATCCCCATTCCATACTATAGGATGGCGTCTATTGCTACCGCTCTCGGATCGAGAATAAGGGCGCAACGTAGAGGAAGCTTCTTCGTCTTCAATATTGCAAAATCTACGAAAGGACGTCCCCAAGTCTCCACAACTCTCGACATACTTCTAAGCGAGGATTACTCAAAAGTCAAACGTCAGTAGTTGCTGCCGTCGATCGAGAAGATCCGCAACGGACGTGCAATCGTGTAACGAACCTCTTACGGATCGTTACGTTCCGTGTCTATGCCGATAACCATCTCTCTTTTCTTGGGATATGAGAGAGCTGCGGAATTATCTGAGATGATTTGGACCACTCGACCAAAAACCTCACTCTTCGAGGAACTGGAGAGCCAACCAAATTGCTTCCAATTCTTTTAGATTATGTGCCAGGACCTCTGTCCGGATGCCTGGCTCCCTCTCATTATCACCTGAGGTGATCCTTAACCCATTGAGAGACGTTTAGAATTATCTCTAGATCTTTGATGTTATTTCAGTTCTCCTGTAGGAAAAACTGTAGAGGTCTGAATTGCAGTCTATTCAGGGAAACAAGCTTCTCCAGCGAGGAAATGGTCCCCAGCAGACTCATCCATTCCCTCACTAAGCATGCTTCCTTCCCTAATAAGGCTGCGCTTTGCATAAGCAGGAGAGCATTATTATAGTGCTATGCTGCGGTAGACTCGTACAGAATTCTGTTACAGTGCGGTAAGCAGCGCCGAACATGTCTAAGAGATATCTCTGTTGAAAATTTCTTAGCAAAAGGAAGTCGTTTATTCATGATTACCAGAAATCCCCTCAACCCGAGGCAAAAGTCATGATTGTAGGGCAGAGATACGGTTCGTAAATCAATCCCGCGGGAGAGAGAGACGTAACCGACTGAGCAGTACAACGAGCTACCTAACACTGAGTTGCTTGAACATCTAATTCTCTACTACATTCTTTCCTCGACGAGGAAGAGAGAGAGAATGGAAATCGACTGTCTTCATTCTCTTTGCCAAGAAAAGGAATAATATTATTCAAATGGAAATCCTCAAGTGAGAACCGAAGATCGAAAAGGAAAGTTCAAGCTTCTTATGATATTTGACATAAGACTTCATGGACGTAGTCTATAAGTCTTTTTCCTGGATGAGCCTCTGACTAATGAATGAGAGCTCTTTCGAAATTTTGTTACTTATCCGCTTATGCGATAAAATGTTATTAAGAACTTTGTCAATGAGAACTAACCCAATTGCATGACGGAAAGTAATCCAGGAATTCGAGCATATAGCCTTCCCGATTCCCGCAGAAATCGAGGAAGGGGCAGGATTCCTGATTAGAGACTGGGCGTTACGACAGGAATGACCTTAATGTTCCCCTTCGGCAGCGCAATCCCGAAAGCAGACGAGGCGTTTTATGACACCGAAATCTGCTTACAGTTTTCCTGGAATTCATCAAGTGATGGATTCTCTTGAACGCTCCCTTCGTAGAAAGAGAAGTAGACATCTTGACGAGACCAAACTCCTTCCTCTACTTCGACGACGCTCTCTTGAAGAGCGTTCTTGCAGGAATCCTGCCGAACGTCTTGATGCGTAGGACGCCTATCGTTCTGAAGAACGTCCTGGCAAGTGCTCTACCGAGCGTCATGACGTGTAGGATGCCGAGCGTCTTCAAAAGCGTCCTCGCTAGCGTCCTGGCGAGCGTCCAGATGTGTAAGACATCGAGCGTCTTCCAAAAAGCTTATCAATGTTTATGACGTCGAGCGTCTTCTGAAAGGCCACCCGAAAAAGCGTCCTGGAGAGCCGCACACTGCTCCTGAAGTGTGAGAGCACTATAGGAAGACGTAAGGCTATCGTCTCCAAGACGGCCTTAAAGACTTTCGTTACCTTCTAACAAAGACGGTGGCCGCCTGTGCAACATTTTGCGTCTTAGTAATGCAAATGAACATATCCAGACACGCGCTCAAAAAAGGAACGCCGAGCGTTCCGAAAGGCATCGTCGCGAGGTGCTTGCCGAACGTACCTGATGCATTCTTTGAGCGTCTTGAAGAGCGTCCGGAATAGAAGAGTGACGAACATCAAGGGAAGCGTCATAGTGAATGACGTGCGTCAACACGAGTAACTTGAGAGGCTTCCTGGCGAGGGAGAGCCGCTCATGAAACGCGAGCGTCCTAAGCATAAGTACGGTGATCGTCATCAGGACGAGTCTTCAGGACGTTCGCCACTCTTGACAAAAACGACGGCCGGCTGTGCGACATCTTGCGTCTTTGTCACGGTCATTCGACACTGCAGAAGGGCATTTAAAAGGACGCCTGTGTGTTGTTCTTGGGTATGAAGGAATTCTTTGCCCTTCTCCTGTCGAAAACTAGGATAGTCTGTCCAGTGTCATCTCTGTCCGCTGGACCCGGAGCGTCCCTTAGGGACGAGTAAGATGCGTTCTTGGCGAGCTATTTGACTATGCAAATCAGCTTGCCGGACGTCAATCTTATGAGCTTGAACAATATCCCGTTTCGTAGTAAAAGCGAACGTCACATAACGTATACATAACGCCATGAGGGGAGGAGGAAACCTTAGCCGATGACAAATAAGACCTCCTTGGAGCGTCCACCAAATTGGCGAATCTCCTTGAGAAGAAGACGGTGCTTTCAATCCTGCTTCTTCTCCTGTTTCGTACCAGATCCCAGCTCTCCCTTTCAGTCTAGATGGAGGAAGTGCAAACGAAGTCTTCCTCTCGATAGAGCGTTGAAGTCTCGAAAGGCGTCCTTGTGAGGGTCCTGCCTTAAGGACATTTTTAATCTCTTGACCAAGACGACCAGCCGCCTGTGGCGACATTTTGCGTCTTTGTCACGCTTATCGATATTAAGTCAAGCCGAAGGGACGCCAGATCGAGGTGGGTTCCCCGTAACCCTCTTCGGCTTTCGACATGCCCTCTCCCTAGTCCTGGGAGTCCGACAGAGGTCCAGGCCTAGAGGCGTTATGGGGCGGATCTGACGTTCCCTCCTGACGAGAGAGAGGACGTGAAGCGTCCTCTTCTCTAAAGCTTCTTAGAGGGCGCGAGTCCTTCCGAGAGCTCCAACCTTGCGGGGAGGACGCCTCGGAGGACGAGAAGCAATCTTTCATGATTCGTGCACGTGCACGATCTTTGGCAGCCTTATCCTGCCGAAGGGACGCCAGATCGGTGGGGGGGTTCCCGTAACCCTCCTTCGGTTTCAACTTGCCCCCTCCCTGGTCCTGGGAGTCCGACAGAGGTTTAGACCTAGAGGCGTTATAGGACCGATCTGACGCCCCCTCCACAACACTAGGGGCAAAATCAACATCACTACACTCACAACACTGATTGGAGAGCGAGCACTTTTTCAAGCTTACTTGATGTAATCCACAATAATAGAAAGGGCATTACTTCTCACAGAACTTCCTTCCTCTAGGCCCGTAAGCCATACCACAGGGCTTTAGGCCAAAAACAAATAAAGTCTACTGGTACTGTGGAGGAAGACCTCCTGATTCTATCACGCTCTAATTTGCGTACATACGAATCATACGTCTCTTTCGGAATCAGTCAACATTACATTGATCTCTCAACAAAGAAAACATGTATACTAAACGAGTGTCTACCGAAGGTTTCGGTAGCCTCCCCTTACCCGTTGCAGACAACAAAATCTGAAACTAGGCTAACTAGATTCAGACATCATATGCAATGAAAAAATTTTAATTAATTTATGATAGCGTATGCCTAGCCACAAATCCAAGTCAATCATTCAAAAAAATAAGTAGGATACTTAAGCGGCTAATGAAGTTTCAAAATCCTAGGCGGAGGTAGTGGAAACAGGTGTTTTCACTACCGCGACAGAGAAAAATCTGAATAGAAAATGGGAATGATTCCTGATATCCGCCTCCCAGCGGCGGGAATGGGTACTAACCACCTGGCCGCCCACTGCGTGTGCCGGGAGTTTTGAAATTCTGTCGGACGTCGGAGAATACAGCTATATATATCTGACAGGTAAGTTTCATGAACAAAACAGTAATTTTCATAGAACAATGTTCACATATTGGCAAGTTTATGAGGGCCAGAAAATAAACAATACAACAGTCTGGAGCAACATCCCCCCATCCCCCACCTCTCGTGTAACAATGAAACAAACTACATCAAATTTACCAAGACTTCTGCCATCCGATTCAGGCATTTCTGGAATGAATAACTATGGTCCCTTGTTTCAGATGGGTCATTCAATTACGACAAAGTTACTACAGACTACTGTCTCATGAATTTTCTGGTTATTCAGGTAAGTTAACTTTTTAAAATACCAGGTACAGTAATCAACTTTTGAGAAAAATGCTTCTGCTTTTAAACAATAATTGTAAAAACAACTTACAAGTCATTCTCTAATGACGAAAATCTAGATTACACAAAACAACTTTTAACTGCAAGAATTAAATGATGTACCAGAAGGGACATTTCCACCACAGTAAATATTTATTTTGAGCTTGCAACAAAAC
>NC_061107.1:10929243-10966608 GCF_015104395.2 Macrobrachium nipponense
GAATATTCTGTGGATCAATGTCAGCATCTTATTAGCCGCAACTTCATGAAGTCCATAAAGTTAGGGTCTGGAGAGTTCCTGAGGAAGCGAACACAGTCCTCATTTGTACTGATTGTGATAGCTTGGGATTGGGGATCCGTTGAGGTCGGAGACCCAATTCCAGAAGAAGAGGATACCAGTTGCTCTTGGGCCAGTCCGGTGCATCAGAGCTACTATCCCTTTGAAAGACCTTAGTTTGCTTAGGACTTTCAAGAGAAGATTCACTGGAGGAAAAAACATAATTCTCCTCCACTGATTCCAATCCAACGACAGGGCGTCCGTGGCATAAGCCAGAGGGTCCAGTGGTTGGGGGCCACATAGCAAGGGAGCTTGTGGTTCGCTTGTGAGGCGAAGAGATCCACTTGGAGACCTGGGACTCTCAGGCTTACCCACTGAATGACCCACGTCCAGAGACCACTCTGATTCCAGAGGAACTGACCCGGGACAGGGCGTCTGCTATCACATTTCTTACTCCTGCCAGGTGAGTGGCAGACAGATGCCATTTGTGTTTTGTTTGCTAATGCAAAGATGGCTATCATGACATGATTCACATGCTTGGATTTGGACCCTCCTCTGTTGATGCAATGAACTACCACTGCACTGTCCAAAACTAGCCTAGATGAGACTTCTTGTTCGGGGAAGCAGTCTCTTCAGAGTAAGAAATACTGCCATTGCTTCCAACACGTTTATGTGGAGCTGGCGAAATTGAACTGACCAAGTCCCCTGAACCTGTTGAACTGAGAGTATCTCCCCCACCCGACAGGGATGCGTCCGTGTGAATGGTTAACATTGGGAGGGGATATTGAAGGGGTACTTTCTTGGCTAAGTTCTTTACTTTTGACCAAGGCCGTAGTTGGTTGCGGAGGAATCTGTGGGATTACTGACAACTTGTCTCGATATTTGGAGTTTGCTTTTGACCGCCAAATTCGATTTATATCTTTCAGCCTTGCTTTCAGAAGGATATCTGTTACCGAAGCAAACTGAAGAGACCCTAGGATTCTCTCCTGGTTTCTTCTTGACGTTTTGTTTGCACTTGAGAAATTGCCTGACAGATTTGCTATTTCCTTCCGTTTGGCTACTGGAATTGATAGATGTGGGAGGACAAATCCCATTGGATTCCTAGCCACTGAAACGAGATTCCGGAAACAAGTCTGGATTTCGTTTTGTTTATCTGGAACCCCAGATGTTCCAGAAAGTGAACTACCTTTTTGGTAGCTTTGAGACATTCCTCGACTGTTGGTGCCCAGATTAACCAATCGTCGAGGTATGCCGCTACCATGATTCCCTGAGCTCTCAATTGTTGTACAACCACTTCTGCTATCTTTGTGAATACCCTGGGGGCTACATTCAGACCGAAGGGCATCACTTTGAATGAGAATGTCTGACTTCCTAGCCTGAATCCTAGGCCTAATGGGCGGAAGTGCTGTGGCTATAGGGATATGATAGTATGCGTCTGTAAGATCGATGGAGCATGTGACGGCTCCACGCGGAAGTAAGGTCCTTACTTCGGAGAGGGTAAGCATCTTGACTTGTCGCAGCGAATGAAAGAGTTTAGCTTTGACAAGTCTAAGATTACCCTTCTTTTTGTTGAGCCTTTCTTTGGCACGCTGAATAAGCGACCTTGAAATTTTAGATGTTTGACTCTCGCAATAGCTCCTTTCTGAAGGAGTTCTTCCGCGTAATCTATCAATTCCTTTGACGGTACCTGATGGAATGATTTGATTGGAGGAGGATCTTGGATCCAGCTCCAGCCTAATCCCTTGGACACTATGCTCTGTGCCCAACTGCTGAACCCCCACCTGTGGCGGAAGAGGAACAGCCTCCCTCCTACCTGGGGAGCCTCATTGCTGATGGGCGGGTTGGCCACCACGCCCTCCTCTGAACTGCTTACTCCTTGTGGCCCCTTCCTGCGCCACGGTGACGAAAGTAACCTCTCGCCCTAACCCTCGGTTGAGAGTAGCCTTGAGCTTCATAAGCAGGGTTAAAGCAGGCGACGAGATAGCATAGGAAGTCGAAGGTTGCGATTGCTGGGGCACCAGGTAGGAAAGGCTGAGTTTGCTTAGATGTAGCCAGGTTGTCCTTGTTGGGCGACTGGGACTGCCTCACAAACTGCTGCTGATGCTGGAGTTTTTTATATGGCTGGAAACCTCCTACCAGCCTTCTTTGGTTTCTTGCCAGCAGTGGGAACGGATTCCTGTTTTCCTCTTAGAGGAAATACCCCACCTAGCTCTAAGGCTCTGGTTGAGTCCTAGCAGCTTCGTGGTGGACTTCGTTCACTGCTGACTCAGGGAAGAGATCGCTCCCCACATGCTGGCAGTCAAGAGTCGATTAGGCTCGTGCCTGATGGTGCACTCTTGAAGAACATGCTTCCGACAGTTCTTCCTGGCTTGGAAGAAGTCAAAAGCGTCTAACAGAACCGTCTGAAATTGCGATTTTGCCAGGATTTTGAATAGCGGTTCGTTCGCGTAAGACAGCGCACCGCCATTTCCGTGACGATGAGGGAGTTAAGGGGACCTGCCAAACCTAGTTCGCGCATCGAACTCTGCCTGGATTAGGGAGTCCGGCAGCCTAGGTAACTTCTCACAGACTGGTCCATAGCGCAGTCCGGCTTGAGTTTACCCTGCGTGAAAGTAGCTGGCAGTTTTTCCCATAACTCTCCGAAGGCGGGAAAGAGTGGAGAAGTGGACTCCGACTCTCTCAAACTGTGGAACGGGCTCATCCTTGAGGACTGCCTGAAGAGCCTTCTCCACCAATTTCGTGGCGAACGGAAGAGAGACCTCCTCTTCCGTGGCGAAAATAGTGAAGGGGCTCTTATAGGCCTGGAGTTTAGTATTAGTACACTCCCAGTCCTCAAGGCAGTGAACCCATTCCCGTTGGGCGTGATCTCTACTGTAGAGGACTGACTCCTTCGAGATCTTGTCCTCCCTTGTAAGAGCCGTTGGCGTCAGCCTAGCATACCCGATGAAAGGCTGTGACAGACCCGGAGGATAGAACTCGAAGTCCTCAATCCTTCGAGTGCCAAACTCCGGGATCGAAATCATCCCGTCCTTAAAGGGAGCGTAGGCCGCTACTCTCCATGGATTCTCCATAGAGAAAGCTGGCAAGGAGTCGTAAGACGGGAGTTGGAGAATCCCGTGCTAGAAGCAGGGGATACTGGGGGAGGAGCCTGGGAATGCCCAGCCATCCGATCCTCATCTCTCTTACTCTATTCGAGAGTTCCTGGACCGTCTGTCCAGTTTGAGACAGAGTGCTCGACAATTGTGCGAACATCTGCTCAAAACGTGTTCCCCAAGCTGAGATTTGGGAACCAACCATCACTCCTACCTGCTCCATCACTCCTGGTGAGACAGGAGAAGGAACGCAGGAGCTGGTGCTTGCCACCCCTGCCGGCATAGCCGAGAGCAGCGGAGGCGGGAGAAGCAACGACTCGGAGGTAGCGCGAGCTTTCTCCATTCGAAGCCTTGCCTCTGGAGCTCTTCGACTGGGAAGAGCTTGGCTTAGCCTTCACCGCGTCGGCGTAAGAAGTCGATGACTTCCTAGCCGAAGAAGACGAAGACGACTTCCTAGAAGTCGTCTTAGACAAGTCTTCGGTTCTCTCTTTCCCTTCTCCTTAGGAGGTACAGAGAGAGCGGGAGTGCGGCTAGGGATCTCGGATCCCGGAAAGCCTTGGAAAGAGGCGGAAGAAGAAGGGACAGGAGAAGATTCCAGGAGCGCCCAAGGAAAGACCTTGGCGCCCAGACAAACCTACTCAACCAACAAACCCTCACTCACTACCGCCATCGGCTCAAGATTCAGGTCCAGGCCGGCGAACGTCCGGAACTGACTCCTGGGCGGCTACGACCCCCGCCCAACCCCGACTGCTGGAGTTCTTGCTGGAGGGTGGCTTGGCTATCACGGGGGCGGCGGACAAGGGGTCGACGTAGCCCGTCGACTTGCCCGCAGGGAAGATCTGGATGGCCAGCTTCCTATCCAATATGTAAGGGCTTGGCCCTTTGGCGGCGTTCTTTTCCCAAAGCCGCCCACCCACGCTTTCAGGGTGGCTGAGGGCGACTTCACCCCTCACACCGCTAGCCTGAAAGAAAGGCTGAATTAGCTACCAATTGCGGACAGAGTTAACAAACTTACTAACTAAAAGTGTTAGTAAATTGATAAATAACCTCATAATGGTCTTACCCCACCACCACCAGCTGACTCGACAGGTCGTAGCATATAGTGCAGGCCTCGGGATGCCAGACGATAGACTCGTTGAACAAGGTGGCACATGGGCGTGAGACCTGCACTCGTATGTCCGCAGGGGTCGTGCAGCGTTGCATTACAAGCGAGGAACCTGGGCAGTGGTAGCCTGTAAGTGAAAACGTAACATGAGTACAAAGTAAACACTTACAGCCTAACATATGCTCCGCTGTGCCGGAGCGATAAAGTTAGATAAAACCAGAAAGCCCTGCTAAAATACGTGTGGTAACCATGTTGGAAGAAAGGCTATGGCTCCGCAGTGGCGGAGGCACAAGAATCAACCAACTAGGAGTGGTGGTAATGGAAACCACAACGGATAATGGCGGGGATGGTTGATTAACATAAATATATAATACACAATTCATTGTAAAATATCTTAAATTAGGGTATATATCCTTAACATAGTATAGTAACAACATAAAACCAACTTCTCTCCACCCGTCTACTAGAAGAGTGCGTAGGTAAGGGTAAGCTCCCTTCCGGTAGCGGGGGAGAGATATAAGGATATAGTAGGCAAGCAATCGACCATCCATAGCACCCACCCTGCCCGCTAGCGGAGCCAATATCCTATAACCAAAGGGGCCCCGGCTGCGACGAAGGCTCCTTTCATATCGAAAGAGAGGTGGCTGAGTAATGGGTGGGGGGGGGAGGGGGGGAAGGAGGTCCGGTGAAACGCGGGCGGCAGGGAGCGAGGAAAGGGGAAGGGATGGTCCTACTCTCCCACCTCACCAACTACCGTATGGAGACCCGGTACCTCATAGGTGGTCGCCCTATACCCCCTGCTGGCGGAACCCCCCGGCACCTCCGGAATGTGAGAGAAGGCTATGAGGTTGTTATGACAACCAAGGGGTCCCCCAGCTCCTCCCTACATCAGAGAGGGAGGGAAGGGGCAGGGTAAGGTGCTATGGAACACGTGACCACCGGTGGCCTAGGCCGCGATCAACACAACCGTGGTAGGGCCACGTGAACCAAGCTGTACCAATACATGGAACAAGCACCTAGGCTAGCCTAACACCTAATAATAATAATAAAATACATCGAAAGGTGGAAGAGACACTTTTAGTAAAAGAGGAAAGAAGCCCAGGAGGAGGCAAACTATTCCAAGAAACAGGAGCCTACTCGGAGCCAGCGATAGCCGATGTAGAGCAAGAGCCGGGATGCTGGGCCAGAATAAAAATAATAATAGCCCTAAATACCAAGCTAAGAGAATGGTAAGAGGGCTAAACTAACTAAAACTCGATGTAAAACAATGAACGTGATAAGGTAAGCCCATAAGTATAAGAAGTCCCAGTATGGAAGACCGGGAATTCTTACGAGGCAGCATGGCCGCCACGAGACAACCGGGGAAACCGTATATGACCTATAAAAAGGAAAATACTGGTACCCGGAAGAAAAAAAAACTGTGATAAAATATTACTTATGAGTTACTTAACTTAGCCGTGCAAGTTTGCTGAGCGTTCCATCGTAGAATACGAGATAAATCCTGAGAAATATAGCACAAGTAAAATCTGCGTCTAGACGCTGGTGCTAAAAATTAAGGATGACCGCTAGGGGCGCTGCTGTCCGTGGCGTCCTCTAGTAGTAGTAGTAGAGGCTGCATCGCCCGTTGGTATCGGCTCTCTCTTATGGGGATTCTGATAGGGGAAGTTCTAATTGGTGTTTGTCTCGTGGTAGTGTTCCACACTCGCCCCGATATTCCATTACCGACACTTCTTTTGAAGAATAGTGAGCGAGTCAGTCTTACTGAACATTTTTCTGTAATTTTGGTTTTTTCTTTTTCTTGGTAACTAACTTTAGGATAATATTACCTAGAAAGATGATATTAAGGATTACTTCATAGGCCGACACGAGCTGAGCCCAGAGATAGTTTTCTTAGCAAACATCTCTCAGAGAGGATTTCTCTAAAGGCTCGAATTTGCTAGAGGTTAAATACTTCAAGACAACATCGAGGTTCCAAGCAGGTGGCCTGCATTGGGTTTTGTTTCTTGGAACCAAATGACCTAATCAGATCTCTAAGGTCTAAGTTATTCGAGATGTCTAGATCTCTGTGTCTAAACACTGACGTTAGCATACTTTTATAACCTTTGATTGTCGAAACTGACAAACCCAATTCCTTCCTCAAGTATAGAAGGAAGTCTGCGATTTTGGGTCACAGAGGTACTGGATGAAGACACTTTCCTGTTCTTACACCACTTCCGGAAATTCTCCCACTTCGACTGATATACTGTGATTGTGGAGGTTCTTCTGGCTCTAGCCACTGCACTAGCCACCTCTCTAGAATATCCCCTCGCTCTGACAAGACTTTCGATAGTCTGAACGCAGTCAGACCCAGAGCGAGGGTATTCTTGTGAAACCTGTCGAAGTGGGGTTGTCTGAGTAAATCTACTCTTAGAGGAAGAGTCCTTGGTATCTATTGTCCATTCCAGTACCTCTGTGAACCAACTTTGGGCCGGCCCATAAACGGGGCTATTAAGGTCATCCTCATTCCTTGGCTGTCCCTGAACTTCTTCATAACTTCCCCAGTACCTTGAACGGAGGAAAAGCGGTACACATCTAAGTTTGTCCAATCCATCAGGAATGCGTCGACCGCCACTGCTTCCTGATCTGGAACCGGAGAGCAATAGGTTGGTAACCTTTTTGTTCTGGGCTGTCGCAAACAGATCTACTACGGACGGCCCCACAACTTCCACAGGCCTCTGGCAAACCTCCATGTGCAACGTCCACTCCGTCGAGAGAAGTTGTTCTCTTCTGCTCAACAGGTCCGCACTCACAATTTTTTTCTCTCCTTGTATAAACCTTGTGAGCAGCACGACACTTTCCTCTTCCGCCCAAAGCAGAACTTCCTTTGCCAGCTTGTAAAGGGGAAAAGAATGAGTCCCTCCTTGTTTGCGGATGTATGCCAGAGCCGTGGTGTTGTACCGAGTTGATCTGCACTGTCTTGTCTCGAATCAACTCTCTGAAGTGCTTCAAGGCCAAGAAAATTGCCATCAGTTCCTTCCTGTTTATGTGCCAACTTGTTTCTTCCTTGCTCCAAAGTCCCGACACCTCTTGAGGGCCTAATGTCGCTCCCCAACCCCGCGTCCGACGCGTCGGAATACAAGATGAGGTCTGGGCTCTTCTGCTGAAGCGACATCCCTCTTGCTAACCTGCCTGGAGTTAGCCACCACTTTAATTCCTCCTTCACTTCGGCAGGAATTAGAAAACTGGAAGGAATCCGGTTGCAATTTTCTTGGCCATGAATCCTTCAGGAAAAACTGTAGAGGTCTTAAAGAAATGAACCTCTCTAGCAAAAGAGAGTGTGCCCAGTAGACTCATCCACTCTCTTGCTGAGCATCGGTCTTTCTTTAGAAAGTCCTGCACCTTCCGAATGCATAGGGCTTGCCTTTGCCGGAAAAGACGGAAAACCCGAAAAGTCACTGACGATATCTGAATCCCAATAAACTATCTGTTGTTGGGGATTCAATTGAGACTTTCCCATGTTTTTACCACAAGACCTACTTTTTTTGGTCTTTTGCTAAGTTCAATGTTTGATTCAAGTCCTCCAGACATTGACTTCTTGATTGGGATCTTATCAACCAGTCGTCCAGATAAAAAGACACTCTGATCCCTCTTAAGTGCAACCATCTCCCCACATTTGGACATCATCCTCGTGAACACTTGGGGGGCTGTGAAAGGCCGAAGCACAGGGCTTTGAACTGAAAGACCCTGTCCTGAATCACAAACCTTAAATACTTCCTGCTTCCTGGATGAATCGGAATATGAAAGTATGCGTCTTGGTAAGTCCAGGGTCACCATCCAGTCCCTGGACGTACCGCTGCCAGTACTGAATCGTTCGTCTCCATAGTGAACTTGGTCTTTTCTACGAAAAAAGATTCAGTTGACTTACATTCCAAGAACTGGCCTCCAACCTCCCGAGGACTTTGCAACCAGGAACAACCGGTTGTAAAATCCCGGAGATTCGTGATCCAGAACAGGCTCTATGGCTCCTTTCTCTAGCATGGAAGCTACTTGCTCCCACAGAGCTGCTTTCTTCACTAAATCGTTGTAATTTGCCCCGAGGGCTCTCGGAGATGTTGCGAGAGGAGGTCTCTTCAAGAAAGGAATCTTGTACCCTTCCCGAGCTACGTTGACAGCCCAGGGATCTGCCTTCATGTTCTGCCAAACTTCCCAAAAACCTTGAAGTCTGGCTCCCACTGTCGTCTGGAGGACTGATATCTCATTGTTTAGAGGTGGTCTTGGCTCCTCTTTTAGCGGGTACTCTCTTACCCCTAAAGGCGGGTCGAGCGAATGTTCTGCCTCGAAAGGGCTGTTGCGAAGGCCTAGTTTCCTTTGGAGTTTTCTTAACCAACTTGGATGGTAAGAACTTCTTAACTGAAGATGAGAGAAGATCTTGAGTGGCCTTCTGAGAAAGGGAGAGAGCTATATCCCTAATCACCCTCTGAAGGAAACAGCTGTTTCGAAGGGGAGAGAACAGCAACTCCGATTTCTGAGAGTTTGAAACCCCTTTTGAAGCGAAAGAACACAACAGCAATCTCTTCTTTAGTACTCCTGCTGTGAACAAAGAAGCCAGTTTCATTCGTTCCGTCTCTCAGAGCCTTGTCCATGCAGGACATAATGCTCTTAGCTGCTTCCATATCCTGCGAATCTTCTTCTTCTAGGGAGTTCGCCAGTGCTCCCAAAGACCAATCTAGGAAATTGAAGACTTCGAAAGTCCTAAAAATCCCTTTAAAAAGATGGTCAAACTCGGACGAAGTCCACCAGACCTTAGCAGACTGTAACGCCTGTCTGCGTGAGCTGTCTACTATACTGGAGAAGTCCCCCTGGGAGGAGGCAGGTACTCCCAGGCCTAGACTTTCTCCAGTGGCGTACCATACTCCTGACTTCGATGCTAACTTAGCTGGTTGGAAAAGCGAAAGAGTATTTCCCCACTTCTTTCTTATCCTTCAATCCAGGTCATTCACACGTTGAAGGGCCTTCTTCGCAGAAATTGATAGAGTCATCTTAAGGAAAGAGGACTTCTTTGGAGTCCTAGTCTTGGAAAACTGCGATAAGGGAGATAAAGGAGCTGTTGGTTTGAATTCCCCTTCAAAAATAGAAAGAAAGACGTGAAGTCAGAATCTTGTAATCTGAAGAAGGTTCCGTATTCTTTTCCTCAACTACATCCAAATCCTCTTCTGCTGAGAAATGTCTTGCAGATCACTGTCGTGTTGACACTTCGCTGACGGAATACGTCTGCCGCCTGCGTCCTGCGGCTAACGAAGAATCGGCGTCCTGCCGCCTATCGATGTCCTGCCGCCTGCGTCCTGCGTCCATCGTAGACACATCTGCTTCCTGCCGCCTGCGTCTTGCAGTCCACAATTGATCCCGAATCCTGACGTTTGCGTCCTGTTTCTTCTTCCGAAACCATTTTCTTCTTCCTGCGTTCTGAGTCCTGAATAACCAAGCGATCGCCCGTCTCGTAGCGCCAGTGCGTCCTGCGTTCCTCGGCGAGAACGCGCCCTTGTCTTCTTCTAGAAGACTTAACAAGGGAAGAATCGTCCTTCCGCCTCGAAGATGCCTGCACAGGAGCATCCCAAGACTTCACAAGAACTGCCAGCTTAGACTGCATTTCCCTTAAGAAACCCCTCGTACTATCTTCCTGAATGGCAGAGGACGAAGGAGGAGGATTACGAGCAGGACTGCGACGTAACGGAGAGCGATCTTGTACTCTACCCGCGGAGAGAGACGAGGAAGACAAACAAGAAGATGGAGGAGAGTCTCTCATCGAAATCCAAGGACGAGAAGGCCGTAACTAAGTCGTCTTTCTTAGCACGAAAGATCCTCTTCCTCTTGATCGGAACTGCGTCCCCGTCTTTCGAGGAGGGACAAAACCTCAGGACTACTCCAAGCCTCACGATCTTGAGCATGTCTCGAGAGCGGTCGATGTCCTGAAAGTCCTCTTGAGGGGGCGAGACACAACTGAATACCGACGTTCCCGCTCAGAAGTCGAACCATCCGAGGACGCACACTTCCCAGTTACGCCTTTTCTGCGGCGAACTGCAACAGCCTGGGAACTTGCAACAGGACTGTTCGAAGGGACGCCTGACCGCGACAAAACCTCTCTCGCCTCCCTTCGACTGTCGACATGCCTTCTCCCTTGGGTCTGGGAGCTTGACAGAGGTCTAGGTCTAGGAGCACGAGAGAGACGATCAGACTACACTTTCACTGACATCAAAAGCACTAACTTTATCCGTAAGTCGCTGTATCTGGTCGCCCATGGACGCAAGGGCAGCGAACACCTTCACAATCTGTGTATCGTTCGCCTCCTCCGATACAGCAGCGGGCGCAGGAGATACCTGGGGAGAAGGAACTACCAATTTTCTTTTACGTTTAGAAGGAGCTGGAGAGGAAATACATTCACTCCTTTTGCTAGAAGAATTCGACTTCTCACTACGAGAAACAGATCTCCTTACACGATCTTTCTCAAGCCTTTCAACATATTTCATAAATATCTTCCATTCCTTCTCTGATAAATTCTCACATTCAAAACACCTATTCTCCCAAGTACACACATTCTCTCTACACTTCTTACAAATAGTATGAGGGTCGACCGAAGCTTTCGGCAACCTTACCTTACACCCCTCTTTTACACAAACTCTAAACATACTTCCAGTATCAGACATCTTTAAAGAACAATCCAAAGCGAATGCCAAGCTAACGTTTCCGAGTACAATACCAAAAATCCATGAAAAGTCAGCAACGAGAATGAAAATCCTGGCAGGGAACCACCAACAATGTTGCCGGTTCGGCTGGCAGAGAAAATCTGGCCCAATTGGGAACGGTTCCTAGCGCTAGCGCCACGGTAACGGGGTGGTGGTTGCCTGAACTACTAATAGGTTACTAGCGTTTGCCGCGAGTTTTGAAAATTTCTGCCAGGTGGAACAGAGAATATAGCTATATATATACCTGCCAGGTAAGTGTCATACATTAAATAAGTAAAAAATTGATAAAAATTGCAATTACGTCATGGCAAACAGCAACCATAACTAGCCTGAACTGCTATTCAGGTGGGAGGACACGAGAAAATGATCCCAAGCCACAGTAAGATAGGGTCCATAGTGCCAATTGAGGATGGTAAATGTCGACAACCAAGTATCTGGTAAAACTTGAGTGAGAAGTAATGGTTTGAACCCTTAGCACTTAATACAACATAAAAAACAAATAACCATTAAAGTGAATAGTAGTCCTAACTTTCTACCCTGAAGACTATGTACCAAGGATGAATTAATAAATAAAACTGATGAGAAGGAAGAAATGTATAACATCTGCTGAGATAAAATTTCCAGTCACAGCCATAAGTCCAAATCATTATACTAAACCTAATCCCTTGTGAGTAACAACCCTTAAGCAGAGCTCTGAAAAATTATGTTGACATTTTCAGGTCTCTGCTCTCAGATAGCTGGCATCATAACATTCCTTCTAAAGGCAACAGACCTCTCTATATCATCCACCTCAGTTGGCAAAAAACCTAACTGGTAATGGAGTGATAGAAGGTAGCACCCTCTATGCAATGCACTCTGCAGCAACTGAGACATGACAACCCTGAATTTTACCAAACTCCCAAAGCCATTTTTATAATGTACAGAGTAGCACCTTAATTTAACAAACATTTAGTAAGAAAGTCTGTTAATTAATAAAGACACTATTTCTATAGCCTGCACTGGAATATTTTCTAGCTATATTACAGCTAACTGCAATTCCACATAATTTCTAACATAAAATAACCAGAACTTTACGCTTAACATTCAGTTCAAGTGATAGACCTATAAATGTATCAATCTACAATGCTTGCACAACAGCAGCTGATAAGTACATAAGTCTAAAAGTTGAGGTGTTACTTACCAAAATTAGTTTGCAACAGCATAATCATAACCATATATAGAACCACAATAAATAGAGCATTACTACATATAATATTATAAAAATCTTATTAAATGCAGAACACAATGAATAAAGCTGCTTTTCTCTACACCAATAGATCACAGGTGAGCATGTACTACGTACCCTAGACCCCTGCCTATTTGCAGTCCCGGGTTCGCAGCTTCACCTATTCGCGGATTTTTCTGTGGATTGTATATCCACATTAATTCATGAACAAAATTTTTGCCATGACTCATGGAGTTTTTCATAGAGAAATATTCACAAACTGCTGTAGTATCACATAATTTTTGTGACCAAATGAATTTTTTGTGGTAAAACAATCAAGATACTCGGGTATAAGTGTTTTTAGAGGGGTTTTGGGGATTGAACTATCAAAATGATATTGTTATGATACAATAAAGTTTTATACATACTTACCTGGCAGATATATACTTAGCTATGGACGACGGAGTCTATAGCTATGTATATATCTGACAGGGAAGTTGAATGTATGAAAATAGGAAGTTATAAGTGTTTTTAGAAGGATGTTAAGTATTTGCAGATCCTGGGGGTCAACTATACTGTCAAATGGTGGTTAATTTCCTGTTATTCTTCTGTCACCTTTAAGACTTCAGAAACTGTCAGGGGAAATTCACCACAGCGAATTGATGCACATTTTGATGGATGGGTCTATTTTAAAAGTCAATATTTACTAATATTTCAAACTGCTGTAAAAAGATCCTCTAAAACTATAAAAACACAGAAACAAAGACAAAATCTTTAAGGAGCATTCTACAGAAACAAAGCTTTCACTTTAATCCCATGAGATTTGTTATTTTAGCACTGTGGTTAAACTAACTTACATGACATGGCCTTTATTTATGGATATTTTACACAGCTGTAAACAGAGCATCTAAAACTAGAAGAACTCAGAAACAATGCCAGAATCAGTCCTTCAATTCAATTAAGAAACAACGCTTTCAGTGTTATCCCACAAGATCTGTTATTTTAGCACAGTCGTTAAACTACTTTAAATGACAGTTATCATCATAACACTACTAATACCACCACTATACAGCATCCATTCATACTTTACCTATATATTTCATCTCCAGGAGGATGCTTCCATACACACTTTGCTGCATGTCTCTGTAGTATCGTTTTTGATCTCATGTACTTCAAACAAAATTCGCATATATAAATTTTTGGTTGCTGATTATAATCATCAGGATACTGAGACTGATACCAGGCTTCCATTTCATAACGGCCCATTTCAATGTAACGGATTCCTTTGGTATCGGGTAGTCCTCGCAGGTCGTCTTCCTGTTGAATCACATTGACATTCAACTTCAAAATTCCCATATCTACTCTCAAAATATTACACATTTCTATTGCTGGAACTGAAATATTTTAAACAATGTAAATATCTTCTAAAAAAATTGTTTTCACAATAAATGCACCTTTTTCTGGGTAAACAGTGTAATATGTATATGTATTAAACAATATGGGAGTGCCCTATTCTACTAGAGATAGCTTGTATCAACTCTCACAGAGTGAGCCATTCATTCTGTTAAAACAGGAATAAACTACAAAAGGTGGATATTATGTCTAACAATACACACAGAATTTTAATTCATTTAACTGGCAACGTGAAGCTTGAAGAGGAAAGCACAGTACACAAGGAATGATGGTCCTTACTGGGTGATTATTTCCATAAAACGAATGACCATTCTTTTGTCCCATAAATACCATCTCAGAATTCTAAATCCCCTACAAATACTTGGTAAAAGCAAACTTTGTTACTGCTGTCAACAACTCATAAAACAAGAGTTGTTCCAAGTTACTGTGTAAGCCATAATGTTATATCAAAACTTACAATTTTTTCACTAGCAGCTGACTGAGCTTCAATGAACAACTGAAGATCCCACTCTGGGGTGTAGCCTCGAAGAGATGGCTGGCGATCTCTGTCAGCCATCTCATCTTCCCCAGGCCGAGGTTCACTCAACTTGTCCCTTGAGTCTCTTATCTGAAAATGAATGCAAGGATTTAGCAATTTATTATCAAAAAGCAAAGATAAAAAATACACTGTACATACTATATCATTTGCTTGAAATTTACTGTTTTTCTAAATCCCCATCTTCAACTCCAAAATACAGTAAGGTTGGGCTCAGAAAAAACAAGATTTTATAAGAAAAATATTGACGTATTATTAACGATCAACAATTTTATAAACTTAAGAAGGCATATCTTCCTCATTACCAACCACATCCACTATCAGTTTTAAAATAATATGTACTGTACATTTTAAATTATCTAAAGGCCAAAAGCCATTTATCATACATTTGCTGATTTGCTCACCTTATTGCAGTAATTTCTTTGTTCAGAATTAGGTCCATTTCTTGGAGATTTATTTCCAATGAGAAGCCTGGCCTTTTCTCTTTCAATGTTGTCGTCTTCCCTGAGCTTGCGGTTGATCTAGCAATGACAAAACATTTTAAAGACTTCTGTTTGAGGGATTATGGGTATTTTATTGTTCAACATGTGAGAAGAATAATGAACAGAAGGAGGAGAATGCTTTATGGTAGTAGGGTAGACATTGGTAAGGTAAAAAAATAATTAATAATAAAGTATCCTACTGATAAAAAGGGCAAAAATGTTTGATGTACACATAATATAAGAACTTCAATTTTGTTAACAAAATAAACAAAAGACTTATAAAGTGAATGAGGAGGTTCTCAGGAACTAAGAGTACAAAATGCTGAACTTCCTAGCCAAATGGAATGGAATATGGATTTTAGGCTTAACATCATGCACTAGGACCTCGATTCATAGCCATGAGTAATGGAGCATCATATTACAAATGAGAAAGAGAGAACAGAGATGTGGTATTTATGAGCAATTGTGTTACGATTTTCTCAATCCAAGTACAACAAATGGCAACACCATTGCGCCTGTGTTACGTCTTGTGCAATGATAAGTATATCTTAAGTTTAACCAGACCCCTGAACTGATTAACAGCGCTCCTAGGGCTAGCCCGAAGGATTGGATTTTCATGTACGTGGCTAGGGAACCAATTGGTTTTTTAGCAACGGGACCTACGGCTTATTGTGGGATCCGAACCACATTATATCGAGAAATGAATTTCTAATCACCAGAAATAAATTCCACCGATTCCTCACTAGCAGCAGTGGGAAGCAAACTCACAGTGGAAGCAAACTCAGGCTAATAGATTGAAAGGCGAGTACGCAACCCACTTGACCACTGCGGAACTGTCTTGTGCAATGACATGGTGATGAATGACTTATCGTGACTTGACTGCGTATGTGTTGGTTGGTGTTACGCATTCGCCATCACTTGGTGACGCAGTTACAATTCATGGCGATTGTTGGCGACTTGATTGTAATTGCTTTGTAACGGCGTCATAATCAGAAAATTTTCAGCCGTTATGATGTGCGCAGTCTTCAATCACCAATGTGTGAATTGGGCATTTACACATGAAAAGGAATCTTATCCCACAGCAAGATGCGGACTACCTGGTTGGTGATGGTCACCTAAATGAAGGCTGAAGATGCAATAAGCTATGACATATGTCTAAATGATTTCACATGACCTACTCTGACAATGACATTATTGTGTGACATCTTGCAAATAAACAGTGATGGTGAACCAACAAATACAGTTACACTCCATACACAGCCTGACAAGAAAAAAGAAGAAAAAAAATTAAAGAATAAAAAAATTGCGGATAGCTCAACCTATGCAATGAACAAAATCCTTCTAAAGTTCTCCAGTGAAATTACGAGCAGGTAATTCAAATCTGCCCCCCTCATTTTGGGACCACCTTGACGTGGTGGAGGGGCTCTCGAACCTCAGGAATCTCTTCCCAGGTTCGAACCCAAGAGTCCCATATGACATTATATATTTTCGAGTAAACTTATGTGGACTTTTCCATTTTTTGCCAAAATTTTTAAAAGCAAATAAATGAGAAAACATATCATGGCTTAACGTGGAGTTAAATCCGAAGCTAAATAGTGAGAACTGTGGTAGATCCATCATCTACCCGACAATGTTCGGACCTGTTTTTCAGGCGGAACTATTCTGTGGAGCTGGACCACGGATTCCAGGGGGGGCCTGGTTCTAGGAATAGAACTCTCGGCATTCTATCCAGTTTGCCCATAATGTGATTAGGATGGGGATAATTGTATTAACATAATACTCTTAGTCCTAGCAAGCGGGTTTCGCTTACACTTGGGCCATACTAATCATGTTATGCCATCCCCTTTTGGGGTAGGGTAGGGATGCGGACATTTGGGAGTCCTTTCCTCACTTGTGCCTTTGGCAGAAGATTTAACTTCGCGAAGGGCCAATGATCTCTTTTCAAGAATTTTTTTTTTTTTTTTTTTTTTTTTTTTTTTTGGTAAAAACTCAAAATTTATGAACTGTGAAATAAATGATTTGAGTACCCCTGGGCCCCATGATGGAAAACTACGGGCACACAGTTGATGACCATTGGCACGTCACTCCCGAATTTCCTAGGTACTGCCACAAGTAGTGAAAGTACTATAAAAGATACAAAGGAACACCCTGTTCCAAGTAAAGCAGCAGAACCAGAAAACCAAATAGAGTGCATAAATAAAAAAGAAACAAACAAAAATAAATTGGTAAACTCCAATATCGTAACAATGGAACCATATATGATGAACAATAATTCTGAATTAGAGACAAATAATCCTCCCAGCATACAGAAAAATATAAAAATCATAATAGACAAGCAACATACATAAAAAAACAAGGACCAAAAAGAAACAAAAATTACGACTTAATCCCACATTGGTACATTTTGATGACCTCTTTGGACCAGATAATTGGTCAAGATTTCTAGTCCTCAAAGCTGACAACAAAATCTCAGCAGCGATGCTAGAAAACAAATTACTTAACATATATCCAACACAAGACATGGAATGCAGACACATCAAGGACAATGAATGGCTTATCCAAGTAACCAATAAAAAGCAGTCCACTGCCTTTTTAAGTATAACAGAAATAAATAATATAAAGTATAATTACAAGCCACGAAACATTGAATTATGTACAGGGTACAGTCATCCTACCCAATAGCGAGCAGGAGCTTCCTTCAAAAACAACTATTGCTAGACTCCCTAAAATTGAGATATAACAATATCCACGATTTAGAAATATACTCTATTTCAAGTAGGAAAGATAAAAGTAAAAAAATATCAACATTGCCAAAATAAAATTTACAGGCCAAGACTTACCATTTAAAATAAAAAATTCTAGGACAAAATAGAGAAGTTCGTCCTTTTTGTTCCTAAACCATTACAATGTACACAGTGCTCAAGGTATGGACACACATACAAAAGATGCCGTAATAAAGCTATATGTGCAGTCTGTGCATCAGATGACCATACACTAATTGGAACTGTAATCAATCAAAATGTATTAATTGTGGACTAGCCCATCACGCAAAATCTAAGGAGTGTTCATTTTACCAACTATAAACACAGAACTTCATGTTAATTTAATAAATAGGACAGGAATGTCAGTCATGGAAGCCACCAGACTTGAGCTAAAAGTAAGAGGCGTTAACAATCCATCCAAAACCCCCACCTTTTCAAATGTGACTAAAAATCAAGACATCAAACAGCACAATGACAAACAAGATAGTATAAACAGGGAACTGGATTTCATACCAATAAACGAAACACTACTGAAACACAAAATAAAAGTGATATTACAACAACCAATACCACCACTAACATAGATGATTCAGTTATCCATGGAAAAGAACTTCCAATAGAAGAGAATTAAATAATGATGATAATCGAACTGGCAAAAAGAAAAGAATTCTAGAAAGAACCCCACCTAAGGGAAAAAAGGTAAATATTGAAAATTACAATCAATCCAGAGAGACTCCAACTACACCAGGAGAACATTTAAAAAGGATATTAAACTAACCTCATCACAATGGAAATACACAATTACCCTCAATCTCAATCAAACAGCCACATCTGGACAGTAAAGATCACTCTTTACAAAGTTCCATCAAATAATACTAATGAAAATCATACATTAAACCAAACCAAAATATAACTATCACCCCCCAACCATCCACAAGACCGAAATATCCCATTAACAACAACAAAACAAATAACCCCTCAAACCAAACAGTCCTTATCACTACAGAAAAAGGAACAATAGAATTACAAAACCAGAAATTTCTAAAGCTAGACCAAAAACTTCTGAACCAATAATTAACATTACCAAACATGCTTCATCTTGTGGTTGTAATGAATGCTTTGTAAGTACATATAACCAACTAACTACCAAGACAGAGGACACAGTACGAAATTGTATTGACAATTTTACCAAATTAAGGAGGTGCCCTTTAACACACCAACATGAGAACGAATTATGTTCTGAATCCTTAAAATACAAAAAGGAAAAAAAATTATAAAATCAAAAATAGACTTATTAATATTCAACTATGAAAAACAAACAACTGCAGAATCTAATAACCAACATACAAATACAACGATTAAAAAACCACAAATAAATTCAAATGCATATAAACTACGAGATAAAGTAAAATCAGCAATCAATTTACAGAATTTAACACCAATTCCTCCCAATAATGGAATATAAAATCATTCAATGGAATATAAATGGTCTCTTAACCCGACTACGTCTGGGTGAATTACAAAGAATCATACGAGACCACAACCCAATGTGCATATGTCTACAACATATAGGAAGTAACCCTACAAATATCCAACACTATAAAATTGCCTGTTATTCACCAACTGACGGTGGAAAATTAGGCACAGCCATATACGTTCAATATAGCATTACATATGAAACCATGGTTGGACATACCATCTATGCCATATCAAATAACATCAATTAAACTGTATATGCCTGATAAAAGTAAAATTACTATTTGTAATTTATATAACCAACCAATTTCAATGCAAATTTCAGTGATTTTCTGAACTTATTAGCAAAAGTACAGGAACCACTACTTATAGTAGGAGATTTTAATGCACATAATCCATTATGGGATATTAATAACCCCACTGACACATCCGGAATCAACATAGAGAATACTATAATGAAACACAACCTGTATTGTCTCAATGAAAGTGAAGTTCCAACATATTTTTCAAATACACACCTAACCTTTTCTTCAATTGACATTTTCATTATGTTCAAATGATGTAACGGAGAAATTTTGAATGGAACGTCCTAGACGATTCATACACAAGTGACCATTTCCCAATCATTCTGAACTACTTAAGTAATGTCAAAATATTGCCACCTACAAGATATAATATCCAAAAAGCTAACTGGGATAAATATTTTCCTATACACACGAAACATACCACCATTCCCACTAATGAAGATCACAATACTACATGTGAATCCTTCTCAAACTTCATAATAAATGCTGCAGATAAAAAGTATTCCAAAAACCAAAACACATTCCACAAAATCCTCCCCTGTCCCATGGTGGAATCCAACATTAACAACATTAAGTAAATAAAACATATATTGAGTCGCAATCTAAACAGACTCAAAACTCGCCTAAATCACTCAACAAAATGCCCTATAGTATAAACATATTAAACAAAATAGTTATAACAAACATAACAATTAACCACATTAAACCACTATATAACAAATATACAGCCAAATTTAGAAAAACGGTACAATAGCTGAAAAAATCGCATCATGGAAGGAATATGTCTCAAACATATCTTCAAACACATCCACAAGGGATGTCTGGCAAAAGATAAGGAAAATCAATGGAAAACATATAAGACCTCCAAGAAGTGCAATACATTTAAATGGCAAAAAATTACCATGATACTTATGAAATATCAAACATAATTGGGAAACATTTTGAAAACATCAGTGCTTACTCCAGCCTAGATACACATTTTCAAAGTATCAGAAAAACAAAAAGAAAATATAATACTCAATTTTGAAACTCTTGAAGACCTGGAATATAACTATATTTTTAACATGGATGAAACTAGATAATGCCATCAACTCTTGTCATCCCTCTGCACCAGGATATGATAAAATATCATTTGAAATGATAGAAAAATTAGCTCCTATAGCTAATCATATTTATTAAAATTTTACAATAGTATCTGGCTAAAACGTGTCTTTCCTGAAAAATGGAAACATGCCATAATTATTCCAATAAACAAACCAGGAAAGGATGCAAGTAATCCATCCAATTATAAGACCGATATCTCTAACAAGTTGCCTATGCAAAATCTTAGAAAAAAATGGTAATGCACGATTAACGTATGTAATAACCAAAGAATCCATTTTAACACCAACACAATCAGGTTCAATAGCTGGCAGATCAACCCTAGATCCCTTAACACATTTAGAAGATCATATCAAAAAAGGCTTTGAACAAAAGAAATTAACAGTAGCTATATTTCTTGATATAGAAAAAGCATACGATACAACATGGAAACATAACATCATGCAAAAACTCCACTCCAAGGGACTAAGAGGCCACTTACCAATAGTTTATTAAGAACTTCTTAACAAACAGAACTTTTCAAGTAAGAGTAGAAAATTTCCTACTCAGTAACCTATATAAACTGGAAGAAGGAATCCCTCAAGGTAGTGTCTTGAGCTGTACATTGTTTGCTTTAGCAATCAATGACATTACTATAAATTTACCAAGTGGTGTAAAAAACAGTTTATATGTTGATGACTTGTCATTTACTATACGAGTAGTAATCTGAGACACGCTCAGAGAGTTCTTAGTACTGCCATTTCAAATATATGTAGTTGGGCAAATTCAGTTGGATTTAAATTTTCAACTGATAAAACAAAAAGCAATCGCTTCTACAAAGACAAAAGGTGGATGAAGAACCAAACATCAAACTGCATCTTTATAGCACTGAAATACAATTTTGTACAAAAATCAAGTATCTAGGAGTAATATTTGATCAACATTTAAATTGGAAAGAGCACATCAAATACATTAAAGCCAAGGGCATCAAAGCCCTTGCCATATTAAAAAAGTTATCACACACTAATTGGGGAGCAAAGCGAGACATTTTATTAATGATATATAAGGCAACAGTCTTACTCCATAATAGATACTGCTGTCCAATATTTCATCATCCGCCTCAGAATCTGCATTAAAATCTCTCGATGCAGTGCACCATGAAGGCTGCGATTGTGCACAGGAGCTTTCCGATCGTCCCAACAAACTCACTTTTGGTGGAGGCAGGTATTTTGCCCTTAAAACATCACCGTAATTTAATAACAATACAAAGAGGTCTTTCAATGCAAGCGGGATCGTCTCCTGCAACTTACTGCTTCCAAAACTGTAATCAAGTAACAGCAGTTAATAGTACAAGCTCTTTCCCAAAAAGAGCTAGATACCTAATGAACATACATAATATGAATCCAATTTTTCACCCACCAATGGAATTGCCACCACCATGGATTTTAAATAGAGTAAAGATATGTACCTCCCTGTCTTACCTACTCAAAAAACAAATGACAAGTACGGAAATGTACCGCCAACATGCTTTGGAACACCTTAGAAGAAAAGGCGACAAATTTATGATATATACAGACGGCTCCAAAAATAATGTTGGAGTAGGAGCATCTGCATATTCGAAAAATATGTTAAATAAAAAAAGCCTACCTTCAATATCATCAGTATTTACTGCTGAAGTCACAGCCATACAGATGGCTCTAGATATGATATCTGAGGCAAAAGCAAGTGTCTCTGTAATTTTCAGTGACTCACGTAGCGCTATAGATGCAATAGGACAGTATAAATCAGGAAACAAATAGTACAGGAAATTCAAATAAAAATTCATCAAACTCCTCCAATCAGGAATATCAATGGAAATATGTTGGATCCCAGCACATGTGGGAATAAAAGGAAATGAATATGCAGACTCTGCTGCCAAATTAGCCTGCACTTTCCCTCCAACAAGTTTATATGCCCCAGTGTCAGACTGGGTAAAATCAGTTAAAACATTAATTTACCAGGATTGGAAAGAAGAATGGGCCTCTGTGCCAACAACAAACAAACTTAAAAATATAAAAACTGAAGTCTATGCATGGAGGACATCCTCACAGGAGGAAAGAGCAAAAGAGGTGATCCTAGCAAGGCTACGTATAGGACACACAAGATCTCACATGGTCACTTGATGTCAACACCACATGCTGACCCAGTGAAATGTAACAGATGTCAAATACCCATGACAGTGCAGCATTTGCTTGTTGAGTGCCCAAATTGGACCCAGCCAAAGATCTATTTATCTGCGGAGTTCAGAAATGAAAAATATTCTTGCGGAAAGCAGGGATTTTTCAATTAATAAAATCATAAATTTTTTAAATAAGACGGGTTTTCTCAAATAAAGTCTAATTTTTTTTTTTTTTTTTTTTTTTTTTTTTTTTTCTCAGGATTGATCCTGAGAACCAGCCCGAGAAGAGTCTACTTGAGACTCAGAGGTCTGGAAAAACTAAACACCTATTAATAATAATAATAATTTTCAAATCTGCAAGCCCAGAAAATCATGGAAAAAAGGCCACACATGAAGACCTAGACCACATGACAATTCAGGCAAACATGGTGCTCAAGACATCTGATGTAGAATCAAGAATAATTACAGGGTAAAAGTAATCTTATGATTCAATTGATGTGCTGCTATAAACATTACCTGACACCCTCCATACCCTGTTATTTGAATAATGATAGGTTTTCAACCTTGCACTGTGGATATATAATCAATATTAATCTGTAATGTAAAAGAACAGCACTTTTAGAATGGTCATTTGGCTCAAAGTTTTTGACCAGATTTCTATATATCTCAATCAGTTATAACTACAGTGGTAGGTAGGTTAAACATTCAACCAGGTAGCATAGGCTGTAATTCCAAGTACAGTAATATTATACATATAACTAGAATAAAGCTTTATCAACTTGCTTATATGTACTTTATAAATAAAACATATTTCTGTTCACATCTCATAACTTTGAATTTAGCTGGAAGTGTTTATCTACACCCACTGATCTTGATTTGAGAAACTCCGACGGGAAATAAATACAGAATGTGAATATTCCACCACAGGAGACTTGAATTTGGTGCAAGGTTTATCCATACCCATGCACCTACGCAGGTCATGCTTCACTTCCTGGAGTAACCATCTCACAAACAGAGGGGCATGCATGTGGTCTACACACTGCAAACATAGAAAATGGCACACAAAACACAAAGTCACACAAAGAACATGATGATAAAAAAAAACACAACAGGCTACTTGAAAAACCCAGAGCTGGAAGGGGAAAGGCCTTGCTAAAGCAACATAGAAATGAATGCACTTGAAGGTATCCTGATGTAGTAATGTTCATTAGCAAGCCTTCTCAATAGCATTTTTTGTTTTGTTTAGCGAGTAACAGCCTTGAAGGTGTAGGTTTGTATCCCCGTCAGAACAAATGTCTCATTACATAGCTTTATAAAACATTCCTGTGGCTTAAAAATACATGTACAATACTATGCTGAAATGATACTGTATAATAATTACCTTGGATTCGTCTTTCGATAAATTATGGAAAACCGGACATGCTTCCACTGAAAAATGCTTCTCATATAACCCTCCAAGATGACCAGTCGAGTCACAACCTTCAACAGGGCACTTGCGATTTTCTATAGGTGGCAACGGTGGTATTTTCCAAGATGTCCTTGGAGTAAAGAAAAAATGTTCAAATATTTTACTTTGAGTCATATGAACATAAAATAAATTCATTTACATGGTTTAACATGAGAGAGAGAGAGAGAGAGAGAGAGAGAGAGAGAGAGAAGAGAGAGAGAGAGAGAGAGAGAGAGAGAGAGAGAGAGAGAGAGAGACTTAAGTAGTTATGATAAGAATATCATAATAAATTTATTTTTCAGTCAAAATTAATGTACATAAAAACTTACCAGAGGAATTGGTTTCTTTGTCTTAGCCCGAGCTCCTGACTTAGAAGGTGGACCAGCTGGCTTCTTTGGACCCCCATTTCTTCCAGCTCTACGTACCTTCCCTATAAAACCAAGTAAATACTATCTCACAATATTATCCAAATGAATCTACAAGAACAATTCACAATTAAAATACTGACTCTGCAATACAGCTGTTTAAAGGAACATGCAAAACTACATTAAAAAACAGCAGTATACACATTTTTAAAAACAAAATATCTTTTTTATAAATGCCCATTCCTTATAAGTAGTTCCCCTTTGTGGTCTTCGTTTGCGACAAATACTTAGGCCTTTTTTATTAAACACAAAAGAAGTGTCAGTAGCTCTGTACATATGTTAATGAATCCCAGGTCCCAAGTAGTTAATCAATTCACTTTTCATGTGGGCACAGAATATGGTATGTACAAGGCAAGTGTTACCATTAATGTGCCTATCATAGGTACTGGCAAAATAAGAATGAATGCCATAATGAATCATGACTTAAATTCTTGAAATCTAAAGGTAAACATGGAATTTTTATTCTAAAATTAATATTAATAATACTTACCTGTATAATTTATCTAGCCCTAAACCCCAAAAACCGCACCAAAATTTACCACATTGGCAACCCTGTTACCTCCTATTCTGTCCGCCAGTTTGGCAACACTGTCGTTGACAGATACAAAAAACCTTCCCTCAAATCAGTTGTGATAGGCAGATCGTGGGTAGGATGGGTGGGACTAGATAAATTATACAGGTAAGTATTATTAATATTAATTTTAGAATAAAAATTCCATATTAATAAACATTACCTTAATATAATTTATCTAGCCCGATTAACCACATTGAAAAGGAGGAGGGAATCTGAATACAATTTCCCACTTCGGACGAATAGTAGAAAACAAACAAAGAAATATATATCATAGGCAGTCAAAACTCAACCCAAGGTCTAAGATACTAACAACTCAAAGTCTCCTACCATAATGCCACCAAACTGCGGTAGCACAGGACAAGGAGTAAGTGCATAGTCAGTCCGTCTGTACTAAAGTCAGGTGACCGACCAGGTGAAGACCAGTCAGACGAATTGCGGACAGCAAGGCTGCACCCTGAAGACTATCAAGCACTATTCTTTCCCTAAAGGATGAGTGTCTGGACTGTCTGGGCGATTCAAAGCTAATGCAAACCTTGGGGGTGTATCAACGCAACCCAACGTCGCCAGCACGAATTGGCTCATGAAGCAACTCCTAACTCGGAGCTTTTCGGTGGTTGCCAAGAGAAAGGAGCGCGGAGCAAAAAGGCGATTCAGTCCCGAAGGACGAATGCCTGACAGTCCAACCTGGTCTCATGTTACACGATCATCGGGGGGTGTATCAACGCAACCGACTTCGTCAACAAGAAACTCAGGCTACTAAATTCGCCTGATCTCACACGAGTGTCTGACTCTGAGAAAACAGGTGAGACAAAAAGTAGATGGTGGAGCGAGTCACAGATGAGCAGAACGATCCATCGACTAATTCCCTGTCCAGGACAGTGGAAAGAAGCAGGAGTCGTCAGGACAAGCGAACCAGTGGCTAGTCCTAGGTCAGCATCGACTCTGGAGAAGCGTAGTCGCCAGTGCCGAAACACCCGTGGGCTGGAACCAACCATTTCACACTGAAAATGGAAGCAGCATGAGTTGCCAAGCAGTCAGTCCTTGTCATCAACAACACTTAAATACCAAACTGCCTAATTCCCATTATAACTACGTCAAAAACTGCCATGGGTTATAATACAAAACAAAAAATATATACAACAAAACAAAAATTAATGAATAATATACAGGTAGCAACCAAACGTAAAACAGGAAGACTACCTAATTCTCCTGTCTGACGACCTGTCCTGCCATCACCAACGGGCCCAAAGAACGAAGGTCGCCTAGAACTAGAGAAATATCCCTCAAGTAAAAGAGGCAAAAACAGAATTAGAACGCCAAGTTGCCGCCTCAAGCACCTTGGCGACTGAGACGTTCTTATAAAAGCTACTGATGTAGCAACTGCTCTAATACTGTGTGCTCTCGGCGTCTGGTCTTCCCCAGCAGCCGAACCACCAGTTTTAACGATCAGATCTCTGAGAAAAAAGGATACACCATTCTTTGAAATAGGTCTCTTGACATTTCGGGGTGAAACAAACAGATGACGGGGACGACCCTGAATGTCCTTCGTGTGTGGCAAATAACATGAGAGCGCCCTAACAGGGCAAAGAACTAATTCCTCATTTAAATTACCAACAAAGTCGACCAGCGACTTCAGTACGAAAGACCTGGAATGGGATTATCAGACGATTCAGTCTTTGCGACAAATTCAGGAAGGTATGACAAAATCATGTCTTGTCCAGATCTGGCAACCAGAAAAGAGAGTGCTTGCAGTTCACCCACCCTCTTGGCTGTAGCCAGTGAGACAAGGAAGAGTGTCTTAGAAGAGAGGTCCCTAAATTTGGCAGAATTCAGAGGCTCAAACGGAGGGAACCTTAAGGCTTGAAGGACTTTGTTAACGTCCCATGTCGGAGGCGAACACGTGGCCTGGGTCGCGATAGGGAAAAAGATCGAAGTAAATCTCTAATGACATAAGATGAAGAGATCTCAGGGAGCCTTGCCTTTAAAAACATAGGAAAGCATAGACCTATAACCCTAATGCACGAAGGTGACAGGGCCCTGTCATGATGTAAATGAACTAAAAACTCCGCTACTTTCGGTAAGGAAGGTCTAGAAATTGAATGTCCTTGAGACTTACACCAACGTCTGTAAACCAACCATTTAGCCTGATAATTTACTCTGGTTGATTGCTGTCTGGCAAGAGCCAACTGTCGCGCCACTCTGGAGGAGAACCCTTCGTGCTTGGAGAACCTCCTGACAGTCTCCAGGCATGAAGATGAAGCATGTGGAGCCTCTGATGGAACCGATGAAAATGGGTTGTTTGAGAAGATCTGGTCTCTCTGGCAGGCAAATGGGGGGTTCCACCAGTGCTTCCAGAAGGTCGGGAAACCACTCCTTCTGTGGCCAGAAGGGGGCGATCAAGGTGAGATCCAGACGCTTGGTTGCCCTCACTTTGTTGAGGACTGACCTCACCAGAGAGAACGGAGGAAAAGCATAGGCTTGAAGTCCCTCCCAGTCCTGCAAAAGAGAGTCTGTCCCGGCACTCTGAGGAGTCCCTGGTTAAGGGGCGAAGAATATCTGGCACCGAAAAGAAAATTCAGTGGGGTGGCAAACAGAACGACTGTGACAGGCCATTTCTTCCTGAGGCTGTCGAAGACTTCCTGGCAAAGTGTCCACTCCAACCCTTGAACTTCGTTCGGTCTCGACAAGGCGTCTGCTAAGACGTTGTGATGGCCCAGGATAAACTGAGGGACCAACGTAATCCCCTGTCTTCTGCCCAACACAGGATTGATCGGGCTTCTTGAGTGAGAAGATCCGACTGTGTGCCGCCTTGGTTTCTCAAGTACAAGACTGCTGTGGAGGGTTGTTTCGACAAAGATCGCCGACAACCGACTCCAACAGTTGTTCCTGAAGAAAGAAGGCCTAGGTACACTGCCCTCAGTTCCCTCCAATTTATTGACATGATCCTCTCCTCCTCTAACCAAAGGCCCGAAGCGGCTTCGGAGCCCAGGTGTGCGCCCCAACCTTGATCCGAGGCGTCTGACCAAAACATTAGGTCCGGAGGAACCGAAAGAAGAGATGTCCCTGGACTTGAGGCGGTGAACTTGCATCACCAACGGAGATCCTTCCGACATTGTGGAGAAGAGGCGACTATCGTGTCCTCGGACACGAAATCCCATGACTGGCGAAGTGTCGACTGAAGGACCTCATTCTGAGACGACCTCCGGGAACCAGTTGGATGAGGGATGACAAATGGCCCAGGAGAGACCTCCAAAGAGAAACTGGCTGCGTTACGGAGGACAAAAATTCTTCGATCAGACTCAGAAGCTTGTCTATCCGTTTCTGAGCGGGAGAAGACCCTCAAAATCTGGGAATTCAAAACAATCCCCAGATAAGTCATGATCTGGCAAGGGATTAGATTGGACTTGTCGAAGTTGACACGAATGCCCAACTCGACACAAAGAGACAGAACTATCTCCCTCGACCGGAGACATTTCTCTAGAGATTCGGCCTGGACTAGCCAATCGTCCAGATACCGAAGCATCCTTACATTTAACTGATGCAGAATAGCTGAAACAGGAGCCATCACCCGAGAAAAAACCTGTGGAGCAGTGGTGAGGCCGAAACAAAGGGTCTTGAACTGGAAAACTCCCGAGTCCGTGAAAAACCGAAGGTAAGGTCTGCTTCTTGGATGGATGGGGATTTGCAGATAAGCATCCTGCAGATCGATGGAAATCATCCAGTCCCCCCTCCTGATGGATGAAAGAACAGTCTGGACCGTCTCCATCCTGAACTTGGACTTTAGAATGAACTTGTTCAAAACCGAAAGATCTATGATGGGGCGCCAGGCACCCGAGGCCTTTAGAACTACAAACATCCGAGAGTAAAACCCGGGAGAAGGAGGAGCTCGCTCTATGGCATCCTTCTCCAAGAGGGCCGAAAGCTCCTTCTCCAAGGCTTGACCCCTGATTGAGTGAGGGGAATAACTGCTGAACTCGAGAGGACGATTGGAAAGTGGAGGTCTGGAAACAAAAGGATCTCGTAACCTTCCTTCAGGACCTCCACCACCCAAGCATCCACCGCTCTCCCTGCCAAGCTGACCAATGGCGGGAGAGACAAGCTTCTACTGCGGTCTCCAGGCGAGGTGATGACTCCTACTTCCGAAAATTCTTACGCAGAGACAAGGAAGAAGAAGAAGAAGAAGAAGGTCCTCCTGGAGGTTGAGTCTCTTTCTCTGCCCTTAGAGCCACGCCAAGAACCTCTCCCGCGTTTCAAAGGGTGAGCACCAGAGGATGAAGTAGAGGCACCAGCAACCTGAGATGTACTCTGGAAAAAAGAGCCAGAAGGAGGTTGTTGGGTTGGAGCAGAAGGTACAGATCTGTCTAAACTTACGCTTACTCCTTGAAGGAACGGGAGGAAGACCAGAGGAAAAAGCTCTTGATAAGGCCCAGTGAGCTTGGGAAGAGGCATCACCTTGATGTTCCTTCAAAACCTCAGAAAGCACAGAAATATCGAAAAGGAAATCGCCAAAAGGAGAGAGGACAACAGATGGGTTCTCTGAATCTCCGATACAGAGGAGGGTAACTGCGACAAATACAGGTTACGCCTTAGAGAAACAAGAAAGGCCTGCATTGAAGCAGCAAGCTCATTCTGATGTACAGAAGCGATTGAAATGGATGAGCAGAATTTTCTCAAAAAGAGGAGCATCAGGAGGAACAAACCCAGAGTCCTTGATATACATTAAAAGCCCTCCGAGGACCCACATATTGAAGGATTGAGTTTCTTGTAAGGAGCTCATAACAGACTCCATAGCAATAAAATCTTCAATTGAGACAGAGACCGAAGCCTTAGAAGGCAAGGGTTGACTTGGAAGTCGGACAAAATCAGGATTTGGCTTGGGGGGTCGAGAGAATGAAGAATCATCCGCCACCTGGTAAACTCCTCTCCGGTGTCGTAGAAGAGAAAGAGAGCTTCCTCTTCCCTTCCCCGATCACCTTCGAAAGTTTAGCGGCAACGTCCGCCCTCACTCTCGCGAACCTCTGGGCAAAGGGAAAACGTAAAAATTCCCGTGACCGGGAAGGGCCGTCAAAGAAAAAAATCATCTTCTGTAATACAACGAGGCGGAGGCTGCTTCTGCTCTTTAGGCCTCGCCTGAGGAGAAAACTCAAAATTAAATAAAAAAGTTTCTTGAATTCTACATCATGACATCCATTCGAGGAAACATCAATATCACACGAATCCGCATCATCATCATCATCGTCAGATCCTAACTTAGAAACTTCCCCTGAAGTAAAATCCTGACGACTAGCTATCTTAGGTCTGACACTAATATCCCTCCCCCTTCTCCTAAATAAGCGCCCTTTGGCACTGTTACGGGACTAACAGGGGACACGTTGGGTAAAGATTCGTTAGGCACCTGCCCGGACCGTATCCCCCCTAGGCCTTCGCCACGACGGGGTTCACAAGCCGGGGTATCTGTCGCACCGTTACCCATGGTGCTGTCGACAGGTACCTGACGAGGATCTGAAAATGAATCTAAAAGAGTGTTAGACATTCTAGTAAAGGCTTCTTGAAAATTCTCTGACAGATTGTTAAACTTAGCTGAAATATCTCTATCTAGACTAAGCTGTAATTTCTTAAAATTCTGTTTCCAGGTAGTTTCCATTGCCAAAATCTTTGAATCTACATCAGAAATAACTTCACTAATTACCGGTTGTACAGGGGCAAAGCATCAATTAATTCGGAATCGGAGTCGTACGATACCGAAACCGAAGAGCCCAGAACCATGAGCGCCCAAGTCAAAGAATTCGTTAGATACAGTTCTAGCAATCAATTTCTTTTTCTCCTTAACCGATCTTTTACGCTGCAAGATTGTTTGGCGTTTCATATAAGCAGTCATATCCTCGTCAGACCAGGGCTTACATACGTCACAACGAGAAGTCAAGTCACAAACCTGTACACGACAAGAGCTACAAATGTCATGGGGTTCATACTCCCTGCTACTCATCCTTGTCCCACAAACCGGGCAGTTCCTGATGTTGCTGGCAGAAGGAAGCATCGTAATTTCTTGGCAATCCATTGTAGAATTGGACAGGTCAGTAGTTCCGGGTCGCGCAAAAGTTAGTAACTTTAAGATAAGAACCACAACAGAAATCAAAGTTAATTCACTATTCGTGATGTAATGCGTGAGTGGTAATTCACATAAAGTCTCATTTAACAAATAATGAAAGCTTTAAAGGCACAAAAATGTTTAAGGAAATTTATAAAGAGCGGCCGTGATGTAAACAACACGGGCGCTCGTTAACAACTGATTTGAGGGAAGGTTTTTGTATCTGTCAACGACAGTGTTGCCAACTGGCGGACAGAATAGGAGGTAACAGGGTTGCCAATGTGGTAAATTTTGGTGCGGTTTTTGGGGATTTAGGGCTAGATAAATTATATTAAGGTAATGTTTATTAATCTGCAAATTCCTGGAAATCAGCAAAGATCTGAAGAATTCAGTGAGCTTGTACAGTACCACAAACACAAAATAGGGAGTAGTTAGCTTTTGAGGATCTAGGGATCCATAAGCTTATATACACAAGTCTACCCCACTTTTTTTTTCTTTAAGCAAAAACCTGAAGTAAACATCAAATATAAAAGTACCTTTACTAGAAATAAGTTTGAGATGAAACAACTTAAATTTAGAGGACATTATAATGACTTGAGGGTATGCTATTCTCAAGAGTTATGCTCTCAAAATCAAAACTAACTGCAGTACTAGAAAGCATTTTAAAATTGAGTGCATATGACTGAACATGGCTGAAGATGAAGCCAATAAGATAAAATTTAGAAGGATTACCAAATGCATGAATATGGAAAACAGTAAAATTCATTATTAAAGAGGAAGCGAGTATGTACAATACTCAAGGTAAAAACAGAGGAAATGGAGAGAAGAAAATTTGGTTTACAATATGTGAAAAAAATTTTTAATAGAAAAACTAAAATCTTGAAATGGAAGAGGTTCTCTCCAAAATTAGTTACCTATAATCCATTTCGCTCTAGGGTTAATGGATTGTGGTAGTTAATAACAGTTAAAATATAGGCATATTAAAACAGCCTACTATACATATTTCTTTTGTGCAAACACTGTCAATGATACTTAGCAATAAAAAGATAGAGAAACTGGTACAAACCATTATTTTCAGAATCCGATTCAGTCCCTTTCTGGATACCCAAAAGAGAGCCTCTCTTTGTACGAACACTAGACGACCTGGTAATGTGTTTCCTAGGGGTATCATCCTCGTCTTCTTCCTCCTCCTCTTCCTCCTCATCTTCTTCCTTATCAGTTTCAGAAGATGCTGGGGTGGGCTTCGTCTGAGACTTTCTGCGGACTATTTGCTGAACGACAGGCTTTTCGGAGGACGACTTTGCAGAGGCAGATGATTCGGATGAACTGTCACTATCACTCTCTGTAACAGGACATGTACAAATCATACAACAATAACTACCATACATCAGCTGAGCCTACTAAAAGATATAACAAGTGAACTGTACACAAAAGGGTTCAGGAACATAGCCAAATCAGATAAGAATTATTTCATTACAAGATGCTTTGAAGGTACTTCAGTGAGGTCAATACTAAAACAGTACTTGAGCAGCTTACTATTCTATGGTCTTCAAAAGATTTTAAAATAAATCTAATGCCAAAATTCTGGTCCCCAAAAAGCCTATATGTTAGTACCTAGCCTTCAGTAATATATATCCTCACAGTGGTCAAAAGAGTATAGTTTAATATAGAGTATGTTACCAAAAAGTATCTTTAATATACAGTACGTTACCAAAAAGTATCAAGAGAAACCATTTCAAAATGATAGTAATAAATTTTGTAATTAGCATTATTCATCATACCATATCTCTTGTATATACATATCTACACGCACTAAATTTCTAATTTATACAACTACACTATATGCCAACTAAAAATATCATATATTAATGAGAAATGAAGACATACCTGAAGATGCTGTTGATGAATTAGTTGAGGACTCGGACGACTTTTCCGAAGACTTTTCGACAACCTTTGTAGAGCCTTTTCTGGCCTGTTGCAAACCCCCTTTCTGAACCATCGCTGACTTGGACTGTTGCTTAGGCTGAGGCTTTGGTTGTGGTTTTGGGACTTTCTTGCCAACAGTCTTCTTGGCTTCACTTTCCGAGTCGGTAGTGTTGTCCGGAGAGAAAATGGACTTCTTTTTGGATATCTTGTCTGCGGAAACTGCATTTGAATTACCTGTCGATTGACAAAACAATTTGTGGTAAATTGTACTGTATTGTTTTGTTTCCAGGACTTTTTGAGCAAATAATAATGTGTTTATTTTTGTTCTGATTCTGAGCAGCCAAATGGAAGATTTTTGATAAGAATTAGAAAGTTTAAAGCATACTAATCTCATGGAAGGTAGGGAGAACTTTTTATTATTTTTTCCTAACACCATGTCCATTTGAATATCTTCCTCTTTCCATTGATGTGTTTTTTTTAATTGGCCAACCTCAAAGTGCTGGGGTGCTGCATATGTTATTTTTAGCCCAGATCTAAATTGTTAAAATAAATGTTAAAATCCTTCCAGAAACAATACTGACTCTTTAAATGGTAGCTGCTCCTTTACAAGATGGTACACAACAGAAACATATTTCCTAGCTTCTGCCACTAAAATGGTCAAATCAACAAATGCTTTGGATTAAGAATTACCTCAAGACTGTTACATCCTTACTAAACTGTCTACAACAATTCTTCTAAGGAAACATTCAATATATTGTGGTTCCACAATAAAAGCTGAGGAATATTATCTACAAACAAATATACACTCCACCTAACATACATTTATGCAACCATTCTGTAATACAATGCTCTATCCCAAAAAACACCATCTTCTTGAATCTGCTAAGGTTGTATGACCATAATAAAAGATAAAGCAGACAATAAAAATGAAATACTCAAAAAGTAAAATAATAAAATGGAAGTTGCAGTGAGGCTACCCACCTAAATTCTTTTTATTTTTGACCGTTTTCTTCTGCTGAACAGTAGAAACTTTCTGTGGCTGGGCTTTAGCTGGTGGTTTCTGCGTTGCAGACTTCTGGGGACGCGCAGCTGCCTTGGGGCCATTCTTGCGTTGGTTATTTGCCGCCGCTGCGTTACTCTTAGGCACAGATGTTGCAGAAGTTTTTGGCCCTCTTTTGTTAGGTGCAGCAGCCTCTTCAGGTTCCGATTCTGATGACCCCCTGTGTAATCATTAAATGTCAAAAAAAAAAAAAAAAAAAAAAAAAAAAAATACTATTAAAAAATTGAAAATTTATCATCAGCTCCATTACTGCTTTCAAATAAAATCCAACATGAGGTTATAGTTCATGACAAATAAAAATGAGGCTATAATCCAGAAGTACAGCATTTCAGAAAAGACAGGTATTATATATACTATTGACCTTTTAATAAATCATGAGCACAGTCAAGAATATCAGATAGAGTTAGGCACTTTACTCAAACTTGATATGTTAATATCAACAAACAAAGCTTTGTGACACATGATACACTGATTTTCCACCTAATCCAATGTTATTTGATGCCAATTTAACGAAAAAAGACCAACATTCACTGCTTTGTTTAATGCCTGATACCTATATATCAAGATGAGCAAGTGGATATTGGATTGTTATAAAAGATTTTATTACTAAAATCCACAGATGTAACTTTGTAAATAGTCTAATTAATTTTAATTTTATTCCTGTACATAGGTGAGGTGCCAGTCCATTTCAGATATTGAAAATATGTTCAATTTCAAAACCAATACTTTTTCATCTGCCCACACTCTTTGTTTTCACAAATCCTGGACATCTTATTCCTGATTTAAAAGGTTTTCTGCTGAATGGACAGCCTGAGAACAAGTTCCCCATGGATCCAGGGTTCCAGGGAGGTAATATCCCCACTTTTCATGCCATCAGTGGTGTTAGAAGGCTGGAATTTTGATGTAAATACTGGATTTGTATTGGAAAATTTTGTGTAATTTTAAAAGAAATTAATTTGCTCCACAACAAACCTTCCATTTACATTAGCCCTGATTATGGAGTTGTGATAAGCAAGGAACTCAAGGATCAAATGGACAGGAAGCTGGAATGTAAGGTACACATCTTTCTGACCTAGATTACATTAGGGGGTCTGTAATTGCAATTCCATGCAGTGCTATTACAAATAAAAATGTTGTGTATGGTTGAACTCATCACTTATGCAGAAGCAAATAACATAACATCCTAATGGATATAATCATGAAACCAGGGAGCTAGAATGTTGATTTTTAAGCAAAGTAGGAATCACAAATCCCACTTTTACAACTACCATGAGGAGCTGATATCAACATTTCCCTTAGGGGAGAAAAAGGGGAAAATTCTAATTAAGTGGAACAGCCTAGATGTTCAATAGGTGATTTGAATCACAGGAAAGAAACATATCGTTCGGTCGTAGCGATGGAAAGAGCTTTGACTCAGCAATGGTGAAGGCTGTAAAAGTTGATTCTAGTTGTCTGGAACTGTTTCTCTGCTACTGGGCGAGTTGTAACAACAGGCCTCTTGTTTACCTCATGTGGGAGAGATACTTGAGGACTATGCCAAACTCCTCAATCTACCTCAAAGACATCAAAGTAGAAAACGAATGTCTCGATCGATATTGCATTTGGAAGTCACCAACTTGAAAAGGAGCATAGACGTCGGTAGGGAGGCCTCTCCTTCTGCAGTTTGGTGGCCCTTAGCAGCTAATCAGTCTGCTAGCATGATTATGGTCATAAGACCATTTGGCATTGCAGTCCTGGTCCAACTACAGGCATGGCTGCACAGAGTGCTCTGGCCCCTTCAGTAAGGTTGTCCTTACATAAGCATTCCACTAATAGTAGTATAACTATTGACTGCTGTAAAACTGCTTCTGCAGCTAGCAAAGCATCTCCAAATGACAAATATCTTATTTTCCAGTTCTCATGAGATCAACAAAGCTTGAGGTTGACATAGTAACTTCTGCTAAGTAGAATACATTGGGGAATATACCATACAGTCCGGAGAAGTAGTCTGTTCAGTCCATGCTACACAACCAAATCTTCTAGTACTTGGAAATGGTAAAATTATGCACAAATGAACAAGGCTTTCACCATCAGACTTGAACAGTTGAAATGATTATAATTAAAGGATAACATACATATAACTTTGAGGTAAAGATATTACAGGTCCATTATCACTTTTACATCTAATTTTCTCCTTGAGTCAGCCATGAAAGGAGTTCTCTCCATTTTCCTCTGTGAAGTGCTCATTTTTCTTGAATTCCCATTTACACCTTTTGTCCAGCCTCTTTATGTATAGGTGGTAATGAATCTTAAAATTCTATGGTTCCACATTTTCACGAGATATTCTCCAATTTCCTCATGAACATTGCATAAAGTACTGCAGACATATGTATCCATTGTATGATTTTACTCACTATTGATGGGAAATTCTTATTTAGTAACAATACGAATGTTCCAATTTCAAACATGTTGTACCTACACTAAGCAGTCACAGATAAAGCTAAATGATAGTGGGTAAGTTTACCTAAAAAAATGAAGCTTTTTATAGACCCATTTATCACATGAAATGGCTTTAGAATCACTTCGGTAAGTTCAAGACAGCACAGAATTAAATACAGTGTAGAGAACTAAGTAAGTTACCTGGAAGCAACAGTTTTCATCAGAATTGGACTAGAATGAAAATAAAAAGAAACTTTCCTTTTCACATAAAATAATGAAAAGCATAAGATAATGATGATGAGAGATAAATTGCAAAATTATGCAAAACATTTAGCTTGCCATTTCAATCAAATGAAATATCTTGAGTCTATTTTTTTTATAAAATTAAAGCATGTATAAAATGTAGGGTTGATATTTATACAAGAGCAAATCACTGTTGCATAGATGTACAAAGAATAATATAAAAGAAAATATAGAGAATAAAGTAAAACTGGTGATTTCCAGAGATTTGGCAATTTCTACCCTCGAAGAGTTACAGCGTATATTCTCAACACAGTAATTTTCATAGAACAATGTTCACATATTGGCAAGTTTATGAGGGCCAGAATTAAACAATACAACAGTCTGGAGCAACATCCCCCATCCCACCACCTCTCGTGTAACAATGAAACAAACTACATCAAATTTAACAAGACTTCTGCCATCTGATTCAGGCATTTCTGGAATGGATAACTATGGTCCCTTGTTTTCAGATGGGTCATTCAATTACGACAAAGTTACTACAGACTACTGTCTCATGAATTTTCCTGGTCATTCAGGTAAGTTAACTTTTCTATAAAATACCAGGTACAGTAATAAACTTTTGAAAAAAATGTTTCTGCTTTTAAACAATAATGTAAAAACTTACAAGTCATTCTCTAATGACGAAAATCTAGATAGAATGATTACACAAAACAACTTTTTAACTGCAAGAATTAAATGATGTACCAAAAGGGACATTTCACCACAGTAAATAATTATTTTGAGCTTGCAACAAAAC
>NC_061107.1:10967108-10979608 GCF_015104395.2 Macrobrachium nipponense
AGCTTGCAACAAAACTTTAACAATGTGATTTAACTTAAAAACTTAAAAAGAAAAATGTTTGTGAAGCACCAGATACCTTACAACTGAGCTAGTTCCCAGCATGCACCAAAAAAAGAGAAAAAGTAACAAATCAAATACAGTAACCTCCCTCTTATCTGCCTTTTCTCTACTTGTTCTGAGCCTTTAAAAAAATTTTTCAGTGCAAAAGGGTACACACATTCAACAAGAAAACATCAACCACCATGTACCGGGGAAGTGACTCAACATCAGGTCAGATTTATGAATCCCACTGGAGTGGGATTCATAAATGATGTTCTTTTAGCCTTGGTTTTCTAAGCAGGCTGACTGGCTTATCACAGATTCATGATAATATATGTGTAAGGAATACACATAATGAAACACCCTCAGTCCCATCCTAAGTGCTTAATCTTGAAATTTTACGTATAGCACAAAGCTTACAGAAAGCCTTTACCTATCTCTTGTGTATTTTGTGACAAAGTATGCATGGTCATGAATGACTGCTTGACTAATCTGATGCTCTTAGGCCATATTTATGAGTGCATTTTATATCAAAGCATATATTTACGAGAATTATTTTTTCAATGCATAGCTATATCTTTCTTAATCTTATGGCTTCTATAGATTTTACTAACTTGTGAGCAAACTTACTATGTTAGGCTAAGTAAACTGTGAGGATAAGCTATGATTTTGGCACTGGTTATGAGTATCTTTATTCACTTCGACATTATCTTGCCGTTTTCTGCACCCTATATGGACCTAGTAGTGCAGTTAAGAGAGAAATTTCTGTAAGTGAAATTAAATAAAAAATTGCACATAAAATTTTCTAATTCAATTTAACAGTGAATAAAACATTAACTGCCAAACTATTTAAAAATTTTCATATAGACAATTAACAAAGGAAAGCCTTAGCACAAATAACACATTTTGCAAGCTTACTTATACATCTTTCCTTTGGGTAATGGTACACTTCTTGAAGCCTTACACATGAAGAGCCAAACTTTGAGGACTATAATATGAACAGCTTTTTTTATGAAGAGTTAATACACTTATACTGTACTATCTACTAATTCATTGGGCAACGTTCACAAGAAAATAATAATACAATATAAACTTATGAAAATGGAGGATATAGGTGTAGGGACAGGTCAGAAGGTGAGGTACAACCCCATGGATACCTGGTGAGGGGTCGGGTCTGAGAGGGGTTGGCAGGAGGGGGTTCCCTTCCCCCTTTGGGTGCTTGGGTGGGGGGAGAAGGCTTCTGGGGGGAATCCTGGTCAGTGGAGGCAGCACGGGAGCGAGCACGGCTTCTGCAACACATGCAGCAGTGGTAAGTGAAGGGAGGTACAGCAAAAAAAAAAAAAAAAAAAAAGATGAATTAACAAAACAGAAAAGTCAACATAAAACAAAATAATGATGCCAGCACTGAAACCCATGCTGTTGGTGTGTAACTGGCTACCAAAGTGCATTCCATAAACAGAGACAAAGGACACAATGTAGTCTAAAAACAAAAATTGGTGAGGTACGCTAAAACTGACAATGATCGACAATTTACTTAATCAAAATGACAAATGCAAATAATTTGAAGCAAAAATTTAAAAAAAATATTTAGGCTTGTATGTAAATAGTGTTTTAAAACAGGTATACACATGTGAAATCTACTGTGCACATATCTATGCATACAGAAAAAAGGAGCAAACATGAACTATAGTATATCGTAACAGTACTCTTAAAAGTTGGAAGGTAACAAAGTGTTTACCAGAGAGTTACCATCTCTGGTTAAAAGTACATATAACTGGTTCCCTTGGAAAGAATGCTTAAAATCTGCCATCATAAATCAAACAGAATATGTAATTAAATACATATAAGTATAAATTCTTCATATGGAATTCTAAAGCAATAGCCTTATCACTTTCCACAAAAATAAGAAACCCCTGTTCTCTAAATCAGATATGTCATGTTTCTTCCTTGCAACATTTATGAAACTTTTAATCCATAAAATACAGTTAAGAGTACAATGAGCAGGTATTCACTTGGGTGAATGTGGTCAGATATTAAACTGATTACTTGCCAGGTGTCCTAAATGGCTACAGACAGACTTTTAAAAGTCTGTCAAGTTTGAAGCCAACATCAGAATTTATGATGCCTAGCAGGTACTTTTACTCCACTATAAACACTGCCTTCTCTCACCTATCTATTGATTTTATTCATTTTTGCACTAAATCTATAGCTGTAACTATAACAAAAAAGTGTCTGATCAGTGATGCATTCCCATAGCGTTTACCATCGTGCGCCGACAAGGCTAAGAGTTAACCATACTTACCAGCTGGAGACTTCAGAAAAGCAGGTTTGTATTCTTGCAGGATTGAATTATTTCTTGTATTCATGAAGAGTTCAACTTACCAAGAGAGAGTCAACTTAGCAAGGGCTTTAAATCTGGTTATATTACAAAGTACTCAAGGAACACTTTTTTTTCCAGAGAATAAGATTGTTCAATTTCTTGCCTAAGGTTTTTGAAGGTTATTCAAATATCTCACTACCCAGGAAGAACCATGTCAAGAGAGTACTGATTGAATTTACACACACAACAGACTCCAGTGTTTTACATAGATGTACATCCATGTGTGTCTACCTCTTGCCTAACTACATTCCATGCTTGTGCTCTTATTTTACAATGGAGGTTAAAGCATTAACTGTTGATATGGTATGTAACTCCTGGCTACAGTACTATAGTTTACTTCCCATTACATACCTTGATTTTAGCCAAACTCACAGGAAGCTTACAGCAGTCTAAATCAAACATGGATACTATGTAAATTGCTTTATGGCACATAGTAAATATGCTGGCAGAGGAACAATCAGTGCTCAAAACTATCTCATTGCATATGATCTCAAGTTTACTTTCGAGCCTTCTAACATAAAAACTATCAGGAACTTCCTCATCTTTAACATCGTCTAGATGCTCTCCAGTTATGAATTTATCCATTTAGCATATTAACATTTCACAATTTTCTGTAAATCACCATGTCTCATCATATACAAGCAAGTGCAGGCCTTTTGCAGATATCCTAGACTTTGGTTGTTTGCTATTAAAACAGCTACTTATAGATAATCTAACAGTCTTTCCAATTCATCCAGGCTGATGCTATTCCTCACCATACTGCCATACAGTAAGTGATGGTGCAAGATAAAATTATGACAATAATAAACAGATAAATAAAAAAAAAATTAGAATATCTACCTTCCCAAAGGTCTACCATTTCACAATAACTTGGTCTTTCTACTCATCCCTCTCTTTACTGTAGTTCTATTTAAACATTTCAGGAAACGAAAATGACTTACTCCATTGACAAATTACTTACATACCTGATTGCTAACAATAGCACCTTCATTACGATCAATACATAGTATGTATTGCTATCCCTACTACATCTTTACCACAGTACCACCAAGGTTACTTTCCATACAATTTGAAATTCGTGGTCTGATTAAACAGTTTGGGTTTTATTCAACTAGTAAACTAGTATCAAATTTTAGCGTCTCATATCCTTTACATACCTATTTTGGTTTCACTTCTGTTTTTCTGTCAGCAGGGTGTACTAAGACACAAGCATTACCCTCCTTCTTACAGTAATTCACTCTTCGTGATCCTTTTAATTATTTAGACCAGTTTTATGACACAATGCCATATCATCTCAGGCTATTTTAGCACCTACAATAATAATTATATCAATAATAGTCCATGCATACAAAGAAAACATTAAATATTCCAATAATCAATAATAACAATAACACCAACCTTGTGGATACAGCAGAAGACTGATCAGTGTCAGAGGAGGACGAAGAATCCGAAGAGGAGGAGGAGGAAGATGAAGAAGAGGAAGACGATGATGACGTAGTTGACCCACTGGTTGAACTTGCAGATTCTGAGCTTGTACTACGATTCTTGAAATTGGATGAAAAAAATACTGTTATTGTATTACAATAACCTGATTTAATAATTAATTTTAAATCTTTTATCAAGCACTCTATTACTTTTGCAACAATACTACTCTCTACAACAATACTAATAGAAGACAAACATTATGATATAATTATCAATTAATTGCTTTAATTCCCTGTCAACTGCATTATACACCATATAAAATGCATCACTGGTTTCTCAGTTAGAAATATGTCCTTATATAAAGGCAGTTAATAATAATAACAATAAAAAATAATAATTACATAACATTATTCAAAATGGGCAAACATCTAGAGGCCATTTAAATTCCAGTGCAACGTTCCAATTCACTCAGTGCCTAAGCTTACTTTGAATGTAGGGTCCTACCTCAAAGACAACCTTCCCTTGCTTAAACTAACCCTCTTGGCTTCATTAGAAATGGAAATTTGTAATTGGTTAAGCAAGAATTTACGACAGAAATAAATATCAAATCCATCTGAATAGCATCAAAATTTAATACACAACCTTGTTTCACAAGTTTTAGAATAAATGAGTGTTGAAAACTTGTAAACAGGCTAGCTGACTTCAAGACAATGGATAAACTATGCTATTTCTTAGCTTCAGGAACAAAAAAATAGTGTAAAACCATGATTAAAGAATAACTGAAAATATAAATGAAATAGAAATGTCAGTTCACCATCACATTTCACACAAACGAACAAATAATGTTTTCAACAAAACAAAAGTTCTAGCACAAACTATTCAAAACTACACATGCTCAACTGCAGTTATATTGTTTCACTAGACGATGCAGACAGAAAGTGTAACTGGTAAGGATGGGATGAAGTGCAATCATTGAAGGCCAATATAGCACTACAACGATGTAAACAAAAAGAATAATTATGAAACAGCAAATGATCAAATCTCCATCAGTGGTAATTTGCGGAAATTTTTGCTTAAAATTAATGGCCTAAGTTATGTCTCTCTCGACCAACCTAGCCTATGCCAATTCCAAAGAAGAACCCAACACAGGCTATTATACCATTTCTGTAAGTAACTTAATCATTGACGTACTACAAAATTACATATATACACCAAAATCTAGCCTAAGCTGTTACTAGGCTATAACATGATAGCAAAATTTACTATAGTTTACTAGGACTAGGACTACGGCAGCAAATGGACAAGCTGAGTTGCCCAGCGGATCAATGTTATATACACTCTCCAAACTATGCATCTGCTGGTAAAAATGACACATTTTCACTACTATGATACATACAATATCAAGCTTACCTAACCCTGAGATTGATTTAGGCTAGCATTATTATTTGTCAGAATAGATGAGGACATTTAGCCTATAGCTAACCTATGTAAGTCACTTCTTCGTCATAGCAAAAACTTGGGGTTAGCATGCAGACATACGGTCATAAATTACTTGAAGGAGAGAGAGAGAGAGAGAGAGAGAGAGAGAGAGAGAGAGAGAGAGAGAGAGAGAGAGAATGAAGCTCCCCCTCCTCTCATGGCCAGGTAAGGGCACAAAATCCTAGGTAAGGTTAGGTAAAGGTATGCATGGTTAGCGAGCATTACCTCTGAAATGCCTATTACAGTTAAGAGGTAGCCTACGCCAGACTATGTGAACACTTTGACTATATCAGTTCCAAACTTAGCAAAAACATGGGCTCAGCCTACTACATTAAATAATTGAATAAATGCCGGAGATGAAGGTTTGTAAACATGCTAACTCACTCTGTTCCTTAGCTTCAGGTATGAAGAATTAGCGATAAATGCATCAAACCTTGATATGACAATAAAACTGAAGACAACTAATGCGGCATGTTCTGATGGTCGCTGACTGGAATATCTACTGCCTTTTGTTAATCCTCATGATAGGCTATATTTACCGTCTTTTTTTAATGTTTTTCCATTCATCCAAAAGGGTCTAGTAATAAAGCACCCATTTTGCACGTAAACTGGTAGCTACCAAACCAAAGGGGCACGTTAGTGGTCTTCAGGTTTTATGGACATCAGCATCATCAGCCTCTTGTGTAAGATTAGCTGATTGTAGTAGACGTACAAGCCTAGCGGACCACTGAATCAATGTTAGATAAACTTCATACTTCCAAACTAACATTATGCTGATAAAAATAACACATTTTGGTTACAGCGATGTTAACTACATAGGGCTAGCCTAACACTGGGGTCACGTTAGGCTAGTGGACAAGACAAGGGCCAGCTTGCGAACGTAGACTTAAGCAATGTGGAAAACTGTACTTATCCTAACCTAAATCATAACAAATCAGACATTTTTGCTATACTGATGATATTAATTATAGTAGGTATATCCTGCTAACTTAACCCAGGGATCACTTAGGTTAGAGGAGAAGACGAGAGAGACCCACTTAGACTTCCCTGCAGTAGAATATTGGTTCTTTCCTTATCGAAATCCTAACCATAGACAGCCTAATTTACGTAAATTAATATTACCCAGCCTATGCAATAATATCGTAATAAATTAATATAATAAAAACAGGGAGGACCACTCGATTAGTTTAGGGTCGAACCTTCTTCCGTGCCATATTGATTTAACGTCCGAGCGCTGCCGTAACACAGGTTGTAATTCGCGGTACTCCTCGCAGTACGAAAGGCGTCCGTGCTTTAACGCAGAATCCACTTCACACCGTCATATATGGAAGCAAAGGCAAATTGAAATCCTCCGAAGGCATCCCTCTAGACTTGAAGAAGAAGGGGCATTACGCTTCGAGGGGGCCTTTGTTGTTGTGGGTTGCGGATGTAAACACAGAAACGTTCCTTGCAACAAAATATTTAAGAATGCATCACAAAAGAGCTAAAATACCATTAAAACTAACATATTTTACTTTAAGTACATTACACATATTAATAATTAAATTATCATGACTACAAAATCATCAAAATTGATATAAATTAAGAAATTTATTGCTAACTTTACTTATTGTGACGTAGGGAATCTTACATAGTTTTGCTTACCGAGTGTTGGTGACTTTCTAAATGAAACACACCGTCGATGTTGAGGGATTTCTCGTAAATATCGATACCTATGGAGGGTAATTTTCCACATGAACATAAATACGTAGAATATAATGTTGGTATTAATATATAAGCAAGTGTTAAATGAACGTTTTTCCCGGTTGTTCTATTGATTGTAGTTTGTTTGTTTTGTAAACAATTGACAGTTCCAGCAATGAGTAAAAGACGAGATATTTCATATACTTTTAAAATATATTTTAGCAGCTTGATTACAAATGAAAACCTACCATAAATAGCAGAAAATGTCCATAAAACAGAATTTATATATCTATGCTCATGTAAACTTGAATGAAATTAATATAATGGAATTTAACTAATTCCTTAAAAACAGCCGGGGTTTCCAAATTTCGTCATAATCGTCCTTGAATTTCTTGGTCATTCACAGTTCATACTCAAATGATTCTGATCTCGTTTGACCATTGGCCCAATTTACTGTATCTGATAAAGATTATATGAATTATAATAGTTTAGTAGACGGCTTCATGGCTTTATTATAGGCATAATTATGTGTTTCATGTCGTCTAAAATATTACCTAATTGCTTCCTGCTTGCGTTCTCTCGTTTCATTCCTTTTACTCCTTATGCTAGGCGCGGTCTCCTGCTCTTGGGCAGCCCGTAAACTTTTGTACCTGTAGTTCATACGCTGAAAATCAGTCATACGTAAATGACGTGTCCCTAGAACGACGATCGAGGGCAATTCGAAATCAATCCGTCATTGTTGAGTCTAGAATAATCTTATCTAACAAATCCTCAGATGTAATTATCGAGTTTACTTCGAGAATTAAAGTAACATCATTCATACGATTCACTGATTAACGAAGCAATAAGAATAAGCGGAGAGAGAGAGAGAGAGAGAGAGAGAGAGGGCTCTACGTCATTTTATTAAATTCGAAGAAGAAAAATCATGAGACTCAAAATTAAGCTCTTGAATACGCACGAACTCTCAAATCAGTCATAGGAAAAATACCAAGGGAGTCCGGAAGAAGGGGGATGAATTTTAGGGGTTAGGGGAGGGGGCCCGGGGGTAGGCCTGGGGATCACAAAAGAAAACGAGTCGATAGAGACAAGTAGCAACTAGCTCAAACTAAAGAAAATCGCAGCAGAACAGATGACAAAAAACTGATAGTTAACGAATTGCCATGACAACTGAGCGAATGACTCTGACAATAAGATTTGGTCCCACAACAAAATGAACGATTGAAGGAATGAAAAGGGAATAAGATAAACTTATTACAATTTTGAAAATTGTTTTGAATGATCGAAAAGGCAATGACCAAAATCTGATCTGCATTATTACCAAAGCTTACAAAGCAGCCTTTGTTAATTAAGAGTAAAGTTAAAGGAGTACTAACGTCTGTGAATATTAGATTAGCCGATGTTTATTACTTTGAAGGAATCAGGGAGAGAGAGAGAGAGAGAGAGAGAGAGAGAGAGAGAGAGAGAGAGAGAGAGAGAGATGAGAGAGAGAGAGAGAGAATTTTATTTTTATTTTATTTTTATGCGCCCATTGGCGTCAGACATTTGAGTACATGGTAATACAGTAATATTGTTTACATCTACATTGTAATTAAGTTATGCCTAAAGAAAAAAATAATAAAAAAATAAAGTATATACAGACATTTAAGTACATATCAAAACAGTATTGTTTACATCTACAGCACATAATGAAGATTACACAAAGGAATACAAAATAAAGTATAGACAGATATTTAGTACATATTAAAAATAATATTGCTCATTTCTATATATTAAAGGTTATACAAATGCATTCATATGGAATACAAATTAAATTTAGTTTGATTTCGTAGGTAGGTTGTACCTATCTTTAATTAGTATTACAAAACAGCTGATTATTCAGTATCCACCAAAGTGAGGATGGCGCATGAGGATCTCATCGAGCAAATTATTATCTGTCAATAATTTTTTACATATATCAACTACTGTGAGTCTTTGAGGTAATATGTCACTAACAAGTGGACATTCCAGGCAATAGTGTTCCAGGGTGTTGGCGTTGGGTGCGTCACATAACCTACAGGAGGAGAAGTGAGGAACTCCATCTTGCTTAGCCACCTGCCAAACTGGACGCCAACCCAGCCGAAGACGCGCACAAACCCAAAGTTAGTTGACGAACCATGAGTCCACTGCGGCGATACTTGTGTTGGTGAGGAAAGAAGTGATCATAATGCTGTATTGATACACTGGTGGCTCTCTCGGCATTACTACGATGATGAGTAGGTGAGCGAGCAGCTTGGCGCACCATTTTTCTGCAGCACAGGAGAGATAGACTGGGAGCATCAGCATCTGGAGGATCCAGCTGACAGGCAGCCTTTGCGAGATGGTCAACGGTGTTGTTAGCCAGAAGACCCACTACCAGTGAGCTCATGCTGGCCATGTCTAGTTGCCTATGTATTTGTGTAACCAGGGGCTGGTATGCTGGCTTATGTGATGAAAGGGCTTGGAGTGCTGGTTGCGAGTCGCAGATGATCAAGCCGTTGTTTCTGGTCCGTGTGATTAAAATAACTGCATCTAGAAGTCCATGTAGTTCACAATACGTGAAGCTTGATGACTTTGGGAGGCGACGGCCTGTCCAGCCTTCTGGCGGGGGTTCCAGAGTGGGGGAGAAAACAGCACATCCAGCACTGCCATCCTGCTGTAGGGAGCCGTCTGTGTAGAGGTGATGGGCTACACTGAGGGATAAGGATAGTCTGTCGATGGTCTCCCATGCACGTTGTTGTTGAAGTTGAGGCAAGTCAGTCTTAGAGACTGGAGTGTAAGAGATTGCTGGCACAGGAGTCTGCCAGGGTGCAAGGCCATGATCCACGTTCTCTGCCACGATGTTGATGTCAAGCCCCCGAATGCTTGAACAGACAGTACTAACTAGTGTACGTCCCCCCTGGCGTAGTTGTGGACGAGGTGCATCTAGATCCAGAGAAGTTCTGATGATGTTTGAATAGTGAGGAGACAGGTGAGGGTAATACAGGCATTTGATACTGAAGTAGGTGACATTGGAGTATATTCGCTCTACGAGTGGAGGGAGACGGAGTTCGTGTTGCATGTTTACAATTCTAGTGGATGCTGGACAACCTAGAATGAATCTCATTGCTTGGTTCTGGAATTTTTCAAGCGGCTGTAGAGTTGATCTGGAGAGTTGACATAGTGCAGGGGAAAGATAATCTATCACTGAGCGGATGAAAGCAATATATATGTTTCTGGCAACTGGGATAGATACTCCTGCAGAATAATTAGTAAGCCACTTGAGAGGAGTCAGGCGTCGCTGTAACCGGGCCAGCAGATCTTGAACAATGGGATGTACTCTCTGTCTTGCTGGAATGGATGGTGTAATTCGCACTGGCGCTCCCAAATAAATATACTGTGTGCATAAAGGTACAACATTGTTCCCCACAGTAAATTCTGGTAGATTCCTTGCTGGCCTTGGGAGAGAGAGAGAGAGAGAGAGAGAGAGAGAGAGAGAGAGAGAGAGAGAGAGAAAAGGCAAGGAATGGAGAGATGACTGTAATATTTTGACAATTACATATGGATGAGTGGAGAGAGGAGAGAGAGAGAGAGAGAGAGAGAGAGAGAGAGAGAGAGAGAGAGAGATCCTCGAACGAGGGACGGAAGCACTTTCTAAGCATTATCCAAAAAAGAATAATCAGCGATTTATGCATTAAATTTTCTTCTTCTTCTTCTTCTTTTGGGACAGACCTTCACTTCGGCTTCTGTTTCTTTTGTCATAATCATTTCCTAAAATGAGAAGAAAACATATTTTTTTTTTATGGCATAACTTCAAAACCCGCACCACAGCCTTCTGATAAACTATGGAAATCCACCAAATGCATAAGAAATATGTACAATATTGGTCTGACGTCAAGTTTGTTATAAAAACACAATCGCATTAAGGAGTCTTACACTAAAAGCTTCCGTTAAAATAACGAGGAAGGAAGAGGTATGCTCACGAGACGCGGAAGCAATATTTTGGAACTATTGCCTCCGCCAGCCATGTTGCGGGGAGACTAGGTTTTTTACCTGTGTGTAAACGAATCACTGGCAATATTACTGGTCTAGGCGTCTAGTCAATTCCAGTTCGTGAATGTTATTCACATCCTGATATTCCGTGTAACCTCGGAAATCACCGATAACGCCCATCAAGTCGTCTAGGCACTGTGTTTATATACCAGGATCTCACAAAATGTTGCTGTTCCGTCTAGGCCTAAGTGACGTTAAATAAACAATGAAGCCATTCAGTTGTCGAAAACAATAATCCCGATTTCTTTATGATACTTATTAGAAAGTTCCTTCATTAGGTAGATGGCATTTCATGAAACCTGGCGTATAAATACTTTAGGGAGTTTCTCATGCTGATTAACTTTTGGTAGAGATCGATTCGAAGTGGAGTGGTGTTCACGCCAATAGTAATTGTACGATTTCTTTCGAAACATGATAACGTCGAAGGGACTTGTAAGTTTAGTTAGATTCTAATGATCCTTTCTTGACGTACATGCCTGTACACACACTCACTCACGCGCAAACACGTACACACATACACCCAAGATCGTGCATAACCTCGAAGAAATAAGTTTCCCATTAAGCGCTCGGGAACATTTCCAGATCTTTCTTCCTTCAGGCCGAACGAGAGAGAGAGAGAGAGAGAGAGAGAGAGAGAGGAGAGAGAGAGAGAGAGAGGAGAGGGTGGGGGTTAAGAGAGCGACTAATCTTCGAGAATTTACAGGGGACACAGAGGTTTAATTGTTCGATAACACCAAAGAGTTTACGGACTTCCACGGGCGGAATTCATGGTGAGACGTAAAGTCCCGTCACAGTTCACCGAACTTTCATCATAAAGAACTTACACGAAGCATGAATATTGGAAGAAGAAGAAGACGAAGAAGATGAAGAAGAATAATGTTACGATGTTTGTGACACAACATGTCGACAAGAGTTAAAAGTACCTTCATAATGCATTTCTAACTGCTGGCAAATTTCAGAAGAGAAAGAGCGGGAACAGAAGAATACGAAATGATAAAAAAAAAAGATGTAACATACATAGATAAACCTCTGAACATAGAGTTATGCACTCACAAAGTCTACCGAACGATGGGGCTAGTCAGCCCTCGAAAGCCTGAAACTTTCGTGGGTAGAATGTCTGTTAGACGTCATCCTTTTAAATGAAGTCTTCTCATTGTTTGTACGAGCGCAGAGTATATATATATATATATATATATATATATATATATATATATATATAATATGTATGTATGTATATATATATGCTTAAAAAATTCACTGCAAATCACCGTGACTTCATAATAAGCGAATACCACAGGAAAATGATAGTCAGAAATCCAAGCGCTTTCGTCTTTACTCAGACATTGTCAAGGAGTTAATGAAATACAATTGGAGAGAAAGGCCTCAGGTACAAAACAAGATCAAGAATACCAGATGGTTAATTGTCAAAAGGGTAAAAATTAAAAGA
>NC_061107.1:10984608-11027108 GCF_015104395.2 Macrobrachium nipponense
TCCTGGTTTTCTGATCTATGCTACGGAGTTCTGCCTTCGTCCATTCCACTATTCCTGCGCTGTATCTGATTACTGGCACTGCCCATGTGTTTTATGGCTTTTATCATATTTCCGGCGTTGAGTTTTGACTTGAGTATCGCCTTGAGTCTCTGCATATATTCTTTCCTGATCGTGTCCTTCATCTCTTGGTGTTTTATATCTCCTCCTTCTATTATTCCCAGGTATTTTGTATCCTGCCTCATCTATGTGTTTGATGTTGCTCCCATCTGGTAGCTTTATCCCTTCAGTTCTCGTTACTTTGCCTTTTTGTATGTTGACTAAGGCGCATTTTTCTATTCCAAACTCCATCCTGATGTCCCCAGATACAATCCTTACAGTCTGGATTAGGGTATCTATTTCCTTGATGCTCTTACCATACAGCTTGATGTCGTCCATGAACATCAGGTGGTTGATTTTGTTGCCTCTTTTCTTGAGTTGGTACCCGGCATCCATCTTCTGTAGTACTTTTGTCATGGGAATCATGGCTACTACGAAGAGTAGTGGGGACAGTGAGTCGCCCTGGAAGATCCCTCTCCTGATATTAACCTCTGCTAGTCTTATTCCAGAGCTTGTAAGTATTGTATTCCAGTTGCGCATTGTATTTTTGAGGAAGCTGATGGTATTTTCCTCTGCCCCATATATTTTCAGGCATTCTATTAGCCATGTGTGTGGTATCATGTCGAAGGCTTTCTTATAGTCTATCCATGCCATGCTTAGGTTGGTTTTCCTTCTCCTACTGTTCTTCATTACCATTTTGTCTATCAGGAGCTGGTCTTTTGTGCCCCTACACTTCCTTCTGCAGCCTTTCTGTTGGTGGATGGTGTTTGTCTCCTCTAGGTAGTTTGTATTATTATTATTATTATTATTATTATTATTATTATTATTTATTCATTCATTTTCTAATTTTGCAGTCCATCGCAGTCATCCTATTCGGTTGGGTGGTTTTTATAGTGTGGGGTTCCGGGTTGCATCCTGCCTCCTTAGGAGTCCATCACTTTTCTTACTATGTGCGCTGTTTCTAGTAGCACACTCTTCTGCATGAGTCCTGGAGTTGCCTCAGGATCTACTAGTTTTTTCAGGTTCCTTTTCAGGGATCTTGGGATCGTGCCTAGCATTCTAATGATTATGGGTACAATTTCCACTGGCATATCCCATATCCTTCTTACTTATATTTACACGGAAAAAATGGAATTCTAGTCGTGATAAAATAAAATAAAAAGTTATTGCTTACCCGGGGAGTAAGCCTACAGACTACTTTGTTGTTGGTGTGGGGGCGGGGGTGAGGGGGGAGGCGTGGTTTAGGAAAAACGACTGAAAAAGGTGTTTCGCATTGAGTTAAAGATACAGGAATTTTACGATAGGATATTTATGATTTATTTATTGGAATAGAAATGTAAAGAAAATAAATAACGTGCATGTTAATCAGTACAGAACAATTATTTATAATAAAATCTAACTTATTCATTTTAATTTTCGCTCTCTCCTTCCATAACCCGTAATTTCTCTCCATCTCTCTGTCTCTCTCTCTCATTCTCTGTCTGTCTCTCTCAAACTAGCAATCTTCTCTCTCTCCCTCAAATTCTGTCTGTTTGTCTGTCTTTCAAAATCGCAAATTCTCCTTCCTCTCTCTCTCTCTCTCTCTCTCTCTCTCTCTCTCTCTCTCTCTCTCTCTCTCTCAAATTCTGTCTGCTTGTCTGTCTTTCAAAAACGCAGAGATACTCATAGATACTACATATGAGGCAATCAAGCACCATACTACATACGGAGAAATAAATTACGAAATGACAACACAAAATAAAATCCCTACGAGACTTTACCCAGATCTGCATACTGATGGGAAAGAGCTAGAAAAAATAGAAAAGAAAGACAAAGTCTGCACCCTTTTGAAAAGAGGGAATTGCAGATTCAGTGAAAGATGTTACTACAAACATCCCAAGGTATGTCACAATTATGAAATCTATGGTAAAAGTGCATACATAGACAGCTATTGGATGAATGCAGAGAACTACATCCAAAAATATGTAAAAACCTAAAAGAAGGAAAAGGATGTAAGTTCAACAAAAAATGTAAATATATGTACCCTGTATCCATGAATCAAAATCAGTTAAATAGTCAATTAAATGATAAAATCCAAAACAGAGATAAGCAAGAGATGAAAAAATGGGAAGGATATGGAAAATACAATTTCTACAATAAAAATATAAAATGGTCGGAAATAAATGAAGAATTAAACAAAGATTGGGATAACATTTTTGTAAGTGATGATATACAGGTAAATACGGAGATATTATATAAAATATTAGAGAAAATAGTGGATAAATATATACCGAAGAAGAAAAGTAAACATCAGTCATGCATACCAAGAGACAGGAGGATCTTGTTCCAGAAAATCAGAAATTGGAAAAAAAGGTCTTGCAAAAGAAAAAAATGCACGGAACTAAAAAGTAAGATAGAAAATGCAGAACAAAAGATTATACAATCAAAAGAAAATGAAAAACGGGACTTGGAAGAAAAAACCCTAGTAAATATCAAGCAAAACCCCAAACTATTGTACTCGTATGCAAAAAAGATGAATAAAAAAAGAATAGAAATAGGCCCTCTAAGAATTGAAGGGAGATTAACGAATGAAAAAAAGGAAATATGCAAAATATTGGAAGAAAGATATAAAAGAGCATTTACCCCTAGAATTGATAATGAAGATAATGATACAGAAATAAGGGATGAAAATAGTGAATATTTATCAGACATAGATATTAATGAAGCCGATATTGTGCAGGGTATTAATGAATTTAAAAATGGAGCAGCAGCTGGGCCTGATGGTGTCCCTGCTATTTTGTTAAAGAAAGTAGTTCATTCTATCGCAAAGCCCTTTGCAATATTATTAAGGCAAAGTGTAGATACAGGCAAGATTTATGATGAGCACAAATTAGCATATATTACCCCTACTTTCAAAAGTGGATCAAGACTAGAGGCAAGTAATTATAGGCCTGTGAGTCTAACATCACATATTATGAAAGTGTAGGAAAGGGTAATGAAAAAAAATATTATGAAACATCTAATAAAAAATAATTTGTTCAATATAGGATAACATGGTTTTGTACCCAGAAAAATTACACAAACCCAACTGTTAGTCCACCATGAGAACATATACAAAAATATGAAAAACAGAAAAGAAACAGATGTGGTTTATCTAGACTTTGCAAAAGCTTTTGACAAGGTAGATCATAATATATTAACGAAGAAAATTAGAAAACATATAGTGGACAAAGTAGGAAGATGTTAAAATTGATTTTTACACAACAGAAAACAGATAGTTATTGCAAATGAAGAGAAATCGGATGAAGCTAAGGTAATATCTGGTGTGCCACAAGGTACGGTGCTAGCTGCATTGCTGTTTGTTATTATAATTGCAGACATAGACAGTAATGTTAAGGACTCGGTAGTGAGTAGTTTTGCTGATGACACAAGAATAAGTAGAGAAATTACTTGTGATGAAGATAGGAATGCGCTACAAAGAGACCTTAACAAAGTATATGAATGGGCAGAGGTAAATAGGATGGTATTTAACTCTGATAAATTTGAATCAATAAATTATGGAGATAGAGAAGGAAAGCTATATGCATATAGGGGACCTTATAACGAGACAATCACAAATAAGGAAGCAGTTAAAGACCTTGGTGTGATGTTGAATAGGAACATGTTATGCAATGATCAAATAGCAATTCTATTGGCAAAATGTAAAGCGAAAATGGGGATGTTGTTATGGCACTTCAAAACAAGAAAAGCTGAACACATTATTATGCTTTATAAAACGTATGTTCGTAGTTCACTTGATTATTGCAGTATGATATGGTACCCGCACTATCAAAAGGATATTGCACAAATAGAGAGTGTACAAAGGTCCTTTACAGCTGGAATAGAAGAAGTTAAGAATCTTGACTACTGGGAAAGACTACAATCTTTAAAATTATATGGTCTAGAAAAGAGAAGAGAATGCTACATGATAATTCAGGCATGGAAACAGATAGAAGGAATTGCCGAAAACATCATGGAGCTAAAAATATCAGAAAGAGCAAAAAAAAAAAAAGCATAGGTAGATTAATAGCGCCCAAAACTATACCAGGAAAAATAAGGAAAGCACACAGGACATTAATCCACTACGCACCAGCATCGATAATGCAGCGTCTATTCAATGCGTTGCCAGCTCATCTGAGGAATATATCAGGAGTGAGCGTAGATGTGTTTAAGAATAAGCTCGACAAATATCTAAACTGCATCCCAGACCATCCAAGATTGGAAGATGCAAAATATACCGGAAGATGTACTAGCAACTCTCTGGTAGACATTAGAGGTGCCTCACACTGAGGGACCTGGGGCAACCCAAACAAGATATAAGGTCTGTAAGGTAAGGTCTCTCTCTCTCTCTCTCTCTCTCTCAAATTCTGTCTGTTTGTCCGTCTTTCAAAAACGCAATTTCTCCTTCCTCTCTCTCTCTCTCTCTCTCTCTCTCTCTCTCTCTCTCTCTCTCTCTCTTTCAGTCTGTCTCCCTCAAACTCAATCTTCTCTCTCTCAATTTTGTCTGTTTGTCTGTCTTTGAAAAACCCAATTCCTCCTCCTCCTCCCTCTCTCTCTCTCTCTCTCTCTCTCTCTCTCTCTCTCTCTCTCTAATTCTGCCTGTTTCTTTCAAAAACGCAAATTTCTCCTCATTTCTCCTCTCTCTCTCTCTCTCTCTCTCTCTCCTCGTCAAATTCTGTCTGTTCGTCTTCTCTCAAATTCTGTCTGTTCGTCTGTCTTTCAAAAACGCAATTTCTCCTTCTTCTTCTTCTCTCTCTCTCTCTCTCTCCTCTCTCAAATTCTGTCGTTTCGTCCCTGTTTTTTCAAAAACTCAATTTTCTCCCCCCCCCCCCCCCCCCCCCCCCCCCCCTCTCTCTCTCTCTCTCTCTCAGAAACGACCAACATGGCGTTATATCCCGACCCACCTTTACCTTACGCATATTCTCAACCTATCGTAGATCACTCGTGCTGTCTGCTAGGAGGTCACTTCTACCACCGAAAATGACCGACATTTATCACTAACCACTTCCCTCTCTCCTTCTCAGCGACATAACCGACACACGGAAGAAGTGGTCCATCTTTCAGCCGAAATTAACTTTTTTCTGTTAGTTTTACCAATGTTTTTAGTGTCGTCTCGTATCGTTCTTTTAGGAATTTTGAAGTAGTCCATCTTTCCGCCGAATTTAACTTTTTTTATTTTAGTTTTATCATGTTTTTCGTGTTTCATTTTGTATCGTTCTTTTAGGATTTTTGAAGTGGTCCATCTTTCCGTCGAAATGAACTTTTTTCTTTTAGTTTTACCATGTTTTTTTGTGTGTCGTCTTGTGTTGTTCTTTTAGGACTTTTGAAGTGGTCCATCTTTCGCTGAAGTTAACTTTTTTCTTTTAGTTTTACCATGATTTTCGTGTGTCGTCTTGTGTCGTTCTTTTAGAACTTTTGAATTGGTCCATCTTTCTGCTGAAGTTAACTTTTTTTTTTTTAGTTTTACCAAGTTTTTCCCGCGTCGTCTTGTGTCGTTCTTTTAGGTCTTTTGAAGTGTCCATCTTTCTGCTGAAGTTAACTTTTTTCTTTTAGTTTTACCGTGTTTTTCCCGCGTCGTCTTGTGTCGTTCTTTTAGGTCTTTTGAAGTGGTCCATCTTTCTGCTGAAGTTAACTTTTTTCTTTTAGTTTTACCATGTTTTTCCCGCGTCGTCTTGTGTCATTCTTTTAGGTCTTTTGAAGTGGTCCATCTTTCTGCTGAAGTTAACTTTTTTTCTTTTAGTTTTACCGTGTTTTTCGTGTGTCGTCTTGTGTCGTTCTTTTAGGTCTTTTGAATTGGTCCATCTTTCTGCTAAAGTTAACTTTTTTTTTTTAGTTTTACCATGATTTTCCCGCATCGTCTTGTGTCATTCTTTTAGGTCTTTTGAAGTGGTCCATCTTTCTGCTGAAGTTTACTTTTTTCTTTTAGTTTTACCGTGTTTTTCGTGTGTCGTCTTGTGTCGTTCTTTTAGGTCTTTTTAATTGGTCCATCTTTCTGCTAAAGTTAACTTTTTTCTTTTAGGTTTACCATGATTTTCCCGCGTCGTCTTGTGTCATTCTTTTAGGTCTTTTGAAGTGGTCCATCTTTCTGCTGAAGTTAACTTTTTTCTTTTAGTTTTACCGTGTTTTTCGTGTGTCGTCTTGTGTCGTTCTTTTAGGTCTTTTTAATTAGTCCATCTATCTGTTAAGTAAAGTTAACTTTTTTTCTTTTAGGTTTACCATGTTTTTCCTGCGTCGTCTTTGTCGTTTTTTTAGGTCTTTTAAAGTGGTCCATCTTTCTGCTGAAGTTAACTTTTTTCTTTTAGTTTTACCATGTTTTTCGTGTGTCGTCTTGTGTCGTTCTTTTAGAACTTTTGAAGTGGTTCATTTTTCTGCTGAAGTTACCTTTTTCCTTTTAGTTTTACCGTGTTTTTCGTGTCGTCTTGTGTCGTTCTTTTAGGATTTCTGAATGATCTGTTGCTTCCTATGTTTGTATTTAACTCAAGCAGTTAGTTATGGCAAAGAAGAATTTGGTTTCTTTTGCCGTATATTTATATATCTATATACTATATATAATAATATACATATATATATATATATATATATATGTATATATATATATATATATATATATATATATATATATATATATATATATGAACTTGATCACGAAGTATATAAAACGTGATGCTATGTATAAATAATGGTTTTTTTGCCACGGAGGAAAAAGTGAAAGGCGAGAAAGCCTTTCATTTTTTCCTCTGTGGCAAAAACCTTTATATATATATATATATATATATATATATATATATATTATATATATATATATATATGTGTGTATATATATATAAGTAGATGTAGGCATCCATAGTTTTACAAAGGCAATATATCGAAGTAGCAACGCACGGGTCTTACTGAAACCACTGCATAAAAAGTTTTGGTGATCGTTTAACTCCCTTGTGGGGGGAGGGGGGACTACCAAGTTTCAGCGAGTCCCCCATTCCAACTCCTTCCCCTTCCCATTACCCTTCCCCCTCTCCAACTCCCCATCCCCCTCCTCATTACGTATGCTAATTGAGAAACGATACGGAAGCTGGGCAAATACATTTTGCAGTTGAATACTCTTTCGTTATTTATCTTTTTTTGGTGAAAACTTTTAATCCCGTTAATTACAGGATTCCTGCCCGCGCTTTGCGTCTTTATTTGTGACAGTAGGTAAGAAAAATTCGCTTTTTATTTTTTTTTTATTTTCGTGCTGGGAGTTTTAGAGTTTGGTTCTGTAAATCACGGTAAACAGTTCCCTGGTTGTTGTGCGTGAATTATTTCTTTCTTGCATAAATGAGTTATCGGAAAATCCTTTTTTTTTACTCTGCGAATTTGTATTATTATCACGTTAAGAATAGTAGGTATGGTCGTGTAAAATTACGCTGTGATTTCGCCTTTTGTTTTACACACGTGCAAACAAACAAACACACACACAAACACGCATATATATATATATATATATATATATATATATATATATATATATATATATATATATATATATATACATATATAATACAATTTCCTATAAAGCATCTCTTATGCCTTCAATACACGCCTACAAATTACACCTCTAACTGCATTTTGGTACGGAAATAATCACACCTTAATCGTCTATACCTTAAAAACACGTATTTTAAAACAAGAAAACTCCATGTAAAAAAAAGTAAAATTTCCAACTATCTGCTGTACATTATATATCACGAAAGCGTCCCCCAACATCCCTAAAAAAAAAAAAAAACAATTGACAGACGATCTTCGGCATCACTTGTCATAATGAGTTGCCAACGTCATCCTGGCCATACGAGAATGTATCGCCCTGAGGTGGTCCTGTGTAAATGATTCGCTCAGCCTCTCTCTCTCTCTCTCTCTCTCTGGTACTTCGGAGCAGTGTCAATATAGATAGATATTGACTCTGACTCTCCTTCGGAGCTCGGCTGCTATAGCTTATGTCTCGATGGTTACGCGTCAGTCTGGCCACTTGTCCTTGTTTCTCAGTTTTTGTTTTTTGCTTGTTTTTGTCTTTGCTTGATTACTCTCGGCTGTCTTTTTCCTCTTGTTTGGATTCCTGATTGATTGGGTTGTGGTTGTTTGGTGATTTTCTTTGTCTGGTTTCCCGTTGTGAGGAGACAGTTTCATTTATGCAAATGGCTGACAGTATTCAATTATCAAGGGTTGTCTAATTATTTTTCGTCTTGTGGTTATAATTACAAAATTAATTAGCAACTATTCAAACTTGTCTTAAATACACATACACACACATATTTATAGACTTTATATATATATATATATATATATATATATATATATATATATATATATATATATATATATATATATATATATATATATATATATATATATAATATATATATATATATATAGGGTGTCCATAAAGTCCCAGCACCATTTCAAGCATTTATTGCTTGTAATGTGTGTGTGTGTTTTATATGCATATATATATATATATATATATATATATATATATTATATATATATATATATATATATATATATATATATATATATATATATATATATATATATATATATACATATATACTACATATACATATCATACCAAACTGCCAAATGTCATGATTTATTCAGGAATAAACTTATTGCTGACGAACATAATTTCCCACGAAACAATTCAGCGAATAAAGTTGAAAGTAAATACTGAATACACTACATAACTTTCCACTTGGAAACGGACGCAAATACGAGTTCATTTAAATACCAATGAAACTTGTCGAGTTTAATTAGTGCGATAGGAATTTTATACCTCTCTGCCTCGACACTTATTTTTTTTTTTTTTAGAAAAAAAAGGAAAACGATAACAAGAGCGCCGGTAATTGTGACATTGTAAATAGGCAGAGAATTCGTGTATACCTTCGACATCGTCTAACTGTTTGCTCGTCTTTGTAAAGAAGATACTTTACTATTGTAATGGAATTTGCACTAGGACTTTTTCTTTACAAATTTTTAATTCTGACATTAATGCCAGCCAGCACCTAAGGTCTTGTGATATAAATAAATATATATATATATATATATATATATATATATATATATATATATATATATATATATATATATATATATATAGAGAGAGAGAGAGAGAGAGAGAGAGAGAGAGAGAGAGAGAGAGATTGGCAAGGATAGCAGCCCACGCCTACGAATAAGAGGGTGAGAAAGAGTAGAAATTACAAAGGGGAAATCTAGTTATTGATTAATTTCTCAATTTGATTTTTTCTAGCGAATGGTTTCTTCGTTCTGTCCTGTTACCCTCTGTTAATTTTTCCTAACTTTCTAATGAACACCATAATATTCTTTGGAAGCTTTATTTTCAAGTCAATGGCCCCTTGGACCCTGTTGTTGTGAGCTTGTTCCATATGAACAGGGTTTATCTTCTGAATAGTAATGCTAATAGTGATGATATGTACTCCCATACTAAAATGTTTCTTCTTGTATTATCATAAATAAAAATCGTAATGGAAAATGAAATGTAAAGACCTGTTTAAAAGACCCTTAATCATTAAAACATTTTTTAAAAGAAAGAAATATTCTTCTTAAGTACTTTGTACCTTAAACCTTATTCTAACACCTTTTACCCATATATCAGGACTAAGTCGTCAATGGATGACAGTAAAACAAATAAAAAATAAAAACAAGTAACGAATATGCCGAAGTCTACGGCGTGATCGAGTTTTCTGTACAGCCGCTGCTACAGCGTATAATTATCAAGGCCACCGAAAACAGATCTATCTATCGGTGGTCTATGTATAATGCTGTATGAGGCGCGGTCCATGAAGCTTAATCAGGGCCCGGTGGTGGCCTATCCTATATCGATGCCTGAGGCACGATTATGACTAGATTCAACCTTAAATAAGATCAAATCTACTGAGGCTAGAGGGCTGCAATTTGATATGTTTCATGATTGGAGGGTGAATGATCAACGTGCCACTTTGCAGCCCTCTAGCTTCAGTGGTTTTTAAGATCTGGAGGCGGACAGAAAAAAGTGCGGACAGGAAAGACTGCGGCCGGACAGACAAAGTCGGCACAATAGTATTCTTTTACAGGACACTCAACAGGAACAATTCATAACAGGTAATGAAACTTAGAGAGGCGTTCAAAAGACACTTAATCCAGCCTTTCTAATTACAAGAAAACGTCCTTCTCAAGCACTTCGTACCTCATCCCCTATTTCTGTGCGCTTTATTCACATATAATCCCATGACAAAATGGCCAGTGCTACAATTCCACCGCGCAGAACCCTTGTCGGTTCAGACTTGAGTGTCCTCTGGTGAAACTGATACCTGGCGAATGCCTTCCGTTCCCTTCGGCCGACAAGTAGCATCAGCGAGATCCTTTGATGCAAGAGGGTTGTGGTGGTGTTGTTGAAGAAGAAGAGAACGGGCTCTGATTTACGCGTGGGAAGAGCTTATCTGTGAATTATAATCATCTCTGGTGTATATTGATCGAATTTGGCCCTGATTAATGTTGGTAGAAGCTGGAAGCACATCAGGGCTAAATGTTAAGTATTTACATATGAATATCTTTTAGATTTATTATGTCTGTTTTCGAATGGTATAGTAATCAGTGGTTCCCCAAACTTTTTTGTGGTCGTTACCAACTTTTCACACAGGATACCCATCCACCGCCCACCGTCAAGCACAACCCATGCATATATATCAATATTATATAATAAAATATTATATATATAATATATATATATATATATATTTATATATTTATATATTATTTATTTGTCTGTATATTTCTGTCTATTTATGTTAATTTAATATTTCTAGGTATATATATGTATGTATTCTATATATATATAGTATATATATATATATATATATATATATATATATATATATATATATATATATATATATATATATATATATACACACACACCTATATATATGTATATATACATATGTAAACAACACACAAAACAGCCTTTCTCGAACAATGTATACATTTTGAGGACAGAAGGCCTTGGAAAATTAATGTTTCCCAAAAATGAAATATTTCATGCCAAGCAGGAGGCTGCTTGCTTGCTTGCCCCCGACGGGAAAAGCGGACGGCGTCCGTCCCCAAGTCCATGAATAATATCTCCGAGAATGATGGATTGGGCCAGTTTGTTTCGGCAGGTCCAAAGGGGGTGCCCCAAATTCTTACCTTTTGGAAATTGAGATTCTTCTTTCAAAAAAGGAAATTGGTATAGAGACGGTTTTAAGTGAATAAGTAGGTGGAGGGATGATGAAAATCGGATAATGGATGGTCGATAAATGTGTGAAGTTATATTATTATACAATTAAGTATATGCGTACGTGAGTGTGTGTGTGTATGTGTACATTTTCTCATTCCTGGAAACTCCAGTCGCGTTCCATTCCCAATTCTTCAGCGAGTCCTCAGCAACAAGTAGAGAAAACTCTGAAATAAAAAGACCAAAAATTAAATCCTATTTCCGAGAGAGCTTAGTGAAAGAGTAACGTGCTGCTCTCTCAATCAGAAACCATGCTTGAAAAATACTTCAAGCAAAATCCACGTGAAATTGGATACAAGCTGATGAGCACTGCCTGCTTGATATTGCTTCTGCTTTGGGGTGGGGGGGGGGGGGGGGAGAGAATGCACCATTCGCTTCGTGTTCTTAATGTAAGTGGAATATTGTAAGAGCATTCAACAAATCTTGTGATGTATATTTTGAAGTATATTCACAATTATTATTATTATTATTATTATTATTATTATTATTATTATTATTATTATTATTATTATTATTATTATTATTATTATTATTATTATGGTAAAGACCCTCTTTTAGGCAAATACTGTCAAATGAATTTATAATAATAATAATAATTATTATTATTATTACTATTATTATTATTTTCTATCACAGTCCTCTAATTCGACTGGGTGGTATTTATAGTGTGGGGTTCCGGGTTGCATCCTGCCTCCTTAGGAGTCCATCACTCTTCTTACTATGTGTGCCGTTTCTAGGATCACACTCTTCTGCATGAGTCCTGGAGCTACTTCAGCCTCTAGTTTTTCTAGATTCCTTTTCAGGGATCTTGGGATCGTGCCTAGTGCTCCTATGATTATGGGTACGATTTCCACTGGCATATCCCATATCCTTCTTATTTCTATTTTCAGATCTTGATACTTATCCATTTTTTCCCTCTCTTTCTCTTCAACTCTGGTGTCCCATGGTATTGCGACATCAATGAGTGATACTTTCTTCTTGACTTTGTCAATCAACGTCACGTCTGGTCTGTTTGCACGTATCACCCTATCCGTTCTGATACCATAGTCCCAGAGGATCTTTGCCTGATCGTTTTCTATCACTCCTTCAGGTTGGTGCTCGTACCACTTATTACTGCAAGCTAGCTGATGTTTCTTGCACAGGCTCCAGTGAAGGGCTTTTGCCACTGAATCATGCCTCTTTTTGTACTGGTTCTGTGCAAGTGCCGGACATTCGCTTGCTATGTGGTTTATGGTCTCGTTTTTCCTATTGCACTTCCTGCATATGGGAGAGATGTTATTTCCATCTACGGCCAAATGGATCGTTGTTTTACCAAAGAAAATTAAGATAGATAAGCTATATACTATCAGAAATTATTTTTTTGTACTGCTTAATATGCAAACTATTTTTTAAAATTTTCATTCTAATAAATAAATCATAAATATCCTATTCTGAAATTCCTTGATCTGTAACTCAACGCGAAACACCTTTTTCAGAACTTTTTTTTAAAGGTTTGTCTACCTCGTCCCAGAACAAACAACAGAGTAGTTTGCAGGCTTACTCCCCGAGTAAGAGATTTTTTTTTTAATCACTACTCGCATTCCATTTTACTGTGAAGCTTCGTAAAATAGAGTTAAAAAAAATAAAGTTAAAAAAAAAACCTCGCGCTTGACGTCAGACGTGAATGGGGTCACAAATTCGTGACCCCCCCATTCATAAGGACCAGGTCGGCTACTGTTTTATCTCGTAGGCGCCATTTATTCTCAGCTCGTTATTTTCTCATCATCCTCCGTCGCTATAAACAAGCTAGACGAGAGAGAGAGAGAGAGAGAGAGAGAGAGAGAGAGAGAGAGAGAGAGAGAGAGAAGCATATCATCGTTGGGATGATGAGTGTACTCAACTTATGAAGTTTAAAGGAATTTATGGTGGAACTGAGACCATCACTTCTACGAAACCTATGAACATGAGAGAGAGAGAGAGAGAGAGAGAGAGAGAGAGAGAGAGAGAGAGAGAGAGAGAGAGAGAGAGGAGCGTATCATCGTTGGGATGATGAGTGTACTCAACTTAATAGGTTTAAAGGAATTAATGGTGGAACTGAGACTATCACTTAATTCTTTCTAAGAAAACCTGGCTATGAAACATGACGAGAAGGAGAGAAGAGAGAGGAGAAAAGAGAATTTAAGAATAGAAGAATGAGACGAGAGAGAGAGAGAGAGAGAGAGAGAGAGAGAGAGATAGGTTTCATCGCCGGCATAGTGGCTGAGCTCAAGATATAAAGTTTGTAGGGATTTGTGAAACGTATTTAAGAGTATTGTGGAACTATCATCGCTGAAGAATCCATTGTCTCGTACAGAACAGAAATAAAGTAGGATCAGGTTAATAAACTGAATAACTTCAATCCCATAGTGAGTGGAAAATCACGAAACAGATATCAAACCGTGAAAAATGATAATGAATAATTTTTCACTCTAATGAAATTACACATTTTATTCGGAAACACCCAAAACCCGAAATAATCATTGCCAGAACACTTATTGCAAAAGACCTATACGCTTCATCCCGTCCACAGCTCCGAGTTACAGTGTCATTTCCATAATCAAAGTCACAAATTAATTTCCTGCGTCCCTGGGTGGTATCACTGCTACTGCTATTTTTTGCAGTATTTCAGGCTGAAGTAGACTGAAGGGTATTTATGAATAATAGGACTGTGGAAATGCTTATTTGCATAATTGTATTATTCAGATTGCGTGTGTCTATAGCGTACTATATCTTTGAAAGGAAAATTAGAGTAAGGCAGGATTTGCATGTTATATTAATAGAGAGAGAGAGAGAGAGAGAGAGAGAGAGAGAGAGAGAGAGAGATCAAATACTATTTGTACACCATCCAACTGGATTTCTGGATGTTGTTTACAAAGATAGAAATATTACTAATAAAGTGCCCCCAAAATAACTGAGTTGAAAATCTCTCTCTCTCTCTCTCTAATGGGTGCATTCTTATATATAACCAAAGGTAATATCTTCGTCTTACACGCTTCTTAACCCACGTACAACATAAAGTTATATTTGCTGATGAATTATCTAAATTTAACAACTCTATCGTTACTATTTGAAATATTATTGTTATTATCTTTTTTTCATTAGACTGGTAAACAAACATAAAATGGATAATTTTATCATCTGGTTTTGAAGGCCAATATCTCTCTCGCCATCTGTATGAAATTCTTCAGGCGAATACCGGAAACGATTAAGTCTGTTTTTTCTGTTTCTTTTTCCGGAATAAGTCGACGTAAATAGTTCGTCACCTCCCTCAAGAACCTTTATGTTTCTTCGGCGCAATCGAGTTTTCTGTACAGCGTATAATGCCGTGTGAGAATCTCATCCGCTGCCCGTGAAAAAATTTTAGCAAAGGCTCGGTGGTGACCTGTGCTGTTGGCGCCTATGTACGATCATGGCTAATTTTAACCTTGAATGAAATTAAAACTACTGAGGTTAGAGGGCTGCAATTTGGTATGTTTGATGATTTGAGGGTGGATAATATACATACCAATTTGCAGCCCTCTAGCCTCAGTAGTTTTTAAGATCTGAGGGTGGATAGAGAAAAGTGCGGACGGACAGACAAAAAGTCTTCACAATCGTTGTCTTTTCTAAAAAGCTAAAAACGTTAAGAAAAACTGCATAATCACTCTTTTAAAGGTAGAGATCTGTCGTTTGTAACGAATCGCACAAAAAACTTCACAAAAGTCTATAACATAATTCCTAAATCGTCAGACTGCAGGAGGCAAATAGCCCTTGGAACTCCCAATTATCGCAGGGGTCCCCAGATGTACCACCTTGTGTGGGGGGGGGGTGGGGTCCCCGAGGAAGACTACTACATGCGCGTCCTATGAAGCATATGGCTAAACAATTAAGCTTGATAACTTGTCTGCAGCAATTCCGTGATGACAACAGTATACCCAGAGCTCTCTCAGTCCCCCGAGGATAAGCCGGAGCTGTATTGCAGGCTGGGCGCGTTCAGTTGGTCATTACGTGACGATACGGACGGACCGGATATCTCTCTTTCTCTCCCTCTCTCTCTCTCCTTCTCTGTCATTAGCTATATATATATATATATATATATATATATATATATATATATATATATATATATATATATATATACTATATATCTATGTATATATATAGCAGAGTTAAACGTTTGTAGGTTTAAAGGAAAACGAAAAAAAAAAAATCAGTAGAATAATAATATTTTAAACCAATGCCCAAAACGGGGATTTTTTTTCAATGCTTATTCAAAGGACGCAGTTAACCTTAAGACTGAGATAGTACAGCAGCCACAGAGAGCAGCTTGGATATTTCAGTAATTAAAAAAAAACGGTATAAATATCCAGCATAAAAATCCGGGTATCAGTTTCACAGCAGTAATACAAGGGCTGAGTACGTTGAATTATAGTAATATTTATTTGTACCTGGCTGTGAATCATATATAACAGTGTAACAAGTTTCATGTTATGTATCTAGTTATACGGTAAACACACACACGCACACACACATTTATATACGCGTGTGTATGTATATACATATGTATAAAATATTTCATTTTATATATCATTATGGCAAAATATCCACGCGAATTAGAAGTTATTACATCAAAGTGATGGAAAGAAGTACTATGCCACACAGGCTTATGCTACGAATGATTTCGTGAGTCATTAAAGAAATTACGAGTCACGTTCAGGAAAATGTATTCATCCCGTGCTGTGTTTTAAACTTTCATGAAAGACAAGTAAAAGAAAGGAGTAGGAAATAGAAATAATACTTGCAAAATCAACGACTTCAAGGAGATCCATGGATCGTATTCGGTCATGTTCCGAGCAGCAATACGCCACTGAGACTTTAGAGTCCTTGGCCATATAACAACAACAGCGTTCAAATCTGGCCACTTGAACTTTCGGATATTTGACTGTAACATCGTTCAGGGAGGTAGGCGTCGAATTGGAGTTTGGTAAGTAATCCTTTTTTCCTCTGGAGTTGCGTATGCAATTCCTCCTTATTTTATCGTATCGTAATTGGTCCCGTTGTGAAATTTTTTTTTACGAGGAAACCGTTTATCACACGACTAGAGATTCCCATTGATTGTCACCTCGTTGGTCAAATCATGATAAACCCCGGGCTTCTGCAAGTTAACACTGGAACTCTTTTATATTATCGCTAATATTGTATATTTGTTCTGTTTTTTTTTTCGAATCTTCCTGCGTGTTTTGTCTCGGGCAGATCTTGGTAGTTGTTGCAAGTATTTCTTTGGGGTTTACCCATAATCTAACGCGAGTCAAGGCCCAAAACTTAAAGATTTAAGAGTAAACTATACACGGGTCTAAAGCTTTGTCTTTTCCAGGATATTATTGGTACGAGATCGACTTTGAGTTCCTGTTCCAGCGGCAAAGCTTCACGCATGATGTAGCTGCTCTCTTTAGCAACGTGTATGTAGCAGGAATTTTTTTTCCCGTCGAGTTTAGTTTGGAGTAATTTTTTCCCAGTTTTTTTAATGTCACTAATTTACTTTTATAAATATAGATTCTTAATTTGTTATAAATTTACTTATGCTTTTTAAATAAGTTGATTTCATGTTTTCGTGATAATTTTACTTTTTTAATTTGCCTTAGATTGACTTTTTTTTTATTATTAAATTTACTTTAATTTGTCACAATTTACATTTAAAATTTTTTGCAATGAATGTACGTAAACTTTTCATAAATTTACTTTTAGATTTTTTATGTACTTTTTGAATTTGTATTTCCTGTTCTTGAACAAGTTCACCTTATCCTCCACCCCTTTAGGGGCGGCGCCCCTAGAGGGGTGGAGGAGCCCCCATGTTCTGCATAGTAGGTCGTATGACCTACTTTGCAGGGTCTAGGGTGGTTGTGAACTGATCAGACTTTCTTTCAGGTGGTTATTATAGACTTAATCTATTTCTAAGTTTTCTTTGTAAGTCCAGATAGGCATTATGTGCTTAAATGTGGTTGGCTACCTCCTACTCAGCTAAGTTTGCAAAATGTCCCTAAGGTTTGAGGAAATCAATTATGTTTATGCCATCAAACGGCAATATTCAGCATTAAAACAAATTTAATGTATGTACAGATCTGTCATCTTGGTATTCTTAACTTTAGAGTTTTAGCTTTCTGAAAATAGAACAAGTTCGCAGTTAGGTTAAAAGTCAGGGAAGCTTTGGACAATATTTATGAAGGTTTTGCTCAAATAAAATCTTTTTAAAGAAGTTGGCGATGGCCTCAATAAAAAAAAATAATAAATAAAATAAATAAAATAATATATACTATAAAAATAATAAAAATAAGAATAACATTGAAAAAATTCATGAAAATATTAATAAAAATAAAAATGAAAAAATTGAAATTTATAAAAATAAAATTAAAAATAATAATGATAAAAATAATTAAACTAAAAATAAAAATAATAAAATAGAATTTAAGGAGGATTCGAACTTTGCATTTCCTTTCAACAGAAAATTTCTGTTTATAGGGCATATAGCAAGTTTCCTGAATCCGAGAGTCATTTACGATAATAGGGCTTGCTTACCCAATCGCTAATCTATTGAAAATCATCAAAACTATGCAATATTTTCCCCAGACAGAGGTTATGCCTAGATTATTGTTTGGATTTCTGTTGTTAGCGGATGAAATTAGTTTTATGGAGTTTGCCAGTTACTCCTAGCTAGGAAGTTTCAGCTCCTGTTAACGAAAACAATTTTTTTTGTTTAGTTGAAAGTATGGAACTTTTAAGTCGTCGATATTTTTTTGCGTAGAATAATTGAAATGTGTTTACTTAGAGCGGGGTGTAGTCAAGTTAAGTTTGTTATTTATGTTATTTAATTGTGATAGTATTTGGTTACTCATACCATAAGCAGTTTATGATGATATCAGCTAACATTGAGTTTGTCTGTTACTCTATGAACACAGGCAATGAGTTTGTTCTATGATCATAGGCAATTGAGTTTGTAACTCTATGAACACAGGCAATGAGTTTATTATTCTATGAATACAAGCAATGAATTTATTATTCTGTGAATACAGGCAATGAGTTTGTTACTCTATGAATACAGGCGATGAGGTTGTTATTCTATGAATACAGGCAATGAGGTTGTTATTCTATGAGGACAGGCAATGAGGTTGTTATTCTATGAATACAGGCAATGAATTTGTTACTCTGTGAATACAGGCAATGAGTTTGTTATTCTATGAATACAGGCAATGATTTTCACTCTGTAAATACAGGCAATGGGTTTGTTACTCTATGAATACAAGCAATGAGTTTGTTATTCTATGAATACAGGCAATGAGTTTATTCTATGAATGCAAGCAATGAGTTTGTTACTCTATGAATACAGGCAATGAGTTTATTATTCTGTGAACACGGGCAATGGGTTTGTTACTCTAAGAACACAGGCAATGTGTTTGTTATTCTATGAATACAGGGAATAAGTTTAGTCTGTAAATACAGGCAATGTGTTTGTTACTTTATGAACACAGGCAATGAGTTTGTTGCTCTATGAATACTGGCAATGAGTTTGTTATTCTATGAATACAGGCAATGAGTTTGTTATTCTATGAATACAGGGAAGGAGTTTGTTACTCTATGAATACAGACAATGAGTTTGTTCTATGACCACAGGCAATTGAGTTTTACTCCATGGACACAATTAGTTTGGTACTCTAAAATCTAAATCACAGGCAATAAATTCGATACTCATACACAAGCAATGAATTTGGAAGGTACTTGAATGCTGGTAATGAGTTTTGTAATGTTACTTATTAACACAAGCGATAGCTTTGTGATGTTACCCATGAATACTGGCAATAGTTGTGTGCTTCCATCCATGAACGGAATTCACTTTCAATGAACTCTGCCAAATGCGTGTTAAGGTGGGTTTACACTAGGCTTCACTCCACGCTGCATGTGTAAGACTCTATCACCAACTCCTCCCAAATTCTTGTTAGCCCCCCTACTCAACTGCTCATCAAGAGTCACGCCACACCACTAACTCACCCTATTGAGCACTCCAGTAGGCGGGGCTAACAAGAATTTGGGAGGAGTTGGTGATGAGTCTTACGCATGCAGTGTGGGGTGAAGTCTAGTGTAAACTCACCTATAGGCCATCCGTGAGCGGAGACAGTGAGTCGATGGTTCTAAAGGCACTATGATTATGATGCTCTTTATGATCACAAGGTACCGAGACATTCATTCTTTTTGAATAAGTTTAAGGGCTGTGCTTTGTAGGACTATTCATAATATAAACGGGAACTGTGATGCTTTCTTGAACAGTGCATTGTGGACTGTACAGGAACACGGGCAGTGAGTTTGGGATGCTATCCATAATGAAGGCTTGAGTTTCCAATGGTATCCATCAACAAGGTTTTGAGTGGGCGAGATATGCATTAACACAGAGGTTGTATAGATATAATCATATGAGTTGGCTGCAATTGTTGGTGTCCATTACTTCAGTGAATGCGATGCTGTAATGTACGTCAGTGTGTGCCAAACTATTAATGGCAATCGGGTACTTTGATCGTATTTGCTATATACCACCATAGAAGAATGAAAGTCAACATGCAGTTAATGAATGTACCATCTGACAACGATTAGTGGTAAAAATGATGTACATAATTATATCCTCCCTAACAAGAGCCTATACATTACACAACTTTAAAAATATTAAAGTTCAGCCGTTTCTTTAACTTTTACTTGAATTCTTGGTATCTTTTTAAGACTACGACTTTAATCATAAAATGTGGGTTATCATAACTTTGATTCTGGCTCTTTTCAGAAAAGTATATTTTCTAAGTATTAATATACAAATTATGAGTGGTTTCTACGTATAGTGGAGATTTTTTTTTTTTTAACTTTAAACGGCATCAGAAGCAGAGTAGCATTGTAAAGTATATGTTTGTTTGTTGAATAGCCTTAATGCATAATTGATAAAAAATGTATGAGATATTCTTACTCCAGATAATTACAAATTTTCAGTGGGGAATAACCTTCTTTTTGGGCACTGACTGACAAAACGTAACTCATGGTTTTCGTTAGCTAATTATCATCAAAGTATAAAAGATATCGTACTTGTTTCAAGAAATATTAGAGTTTAACTTTACGGAGTTGCCGAGTAATTCCCTCAAGTACATTTTCTGCTGCCTTTGGATTTCCCTGTTACAGGTCACGACTTGCTGGAGGAACCAGAATTCGAAAAAATGTTTCAGACAATGGGCGGATTTGAGAGACTTTCAGTATTAGGCGGATATTTCTAGGGGTCCAAGATGTTGATAAGATAGATGTATGCTTTTCATTTAATTTTTAAATTTCCAATGCTGTGCTTTTTCATTAAATACCTGATAGGTTTGTGAGTTGGGTTCCTCGGATATTCTACATTGGTAAACCTACCATTTGCCTGTGAATTATAATCTTTTTAAATTAATGAATAATGGGTCTTTGGTTTTAATTTTTTGACTACTTTCTAGACATTTTTATTGGGGAAAACGAAGTTATGTGGAATTTGGTTTACCATTCATAAAGTTATAGAAGTTGACGGTTAAAACTACTTGATTTAGAAATATACTAGACTTAAACAGTATTTGCATGAGAGTGAATGCACATATGAAAGGCCCATATCAAAATTTAAACGTAAGCAGATTAATGTAAGCCACCCTCACATGCGCCTCAGTGGCGTGGTCGGTTTGGTCTTGGCCTGCCACATCGGTGGCTGCGAGTTCAATTCTTGGGCATTCCATTCAGGGGTCAGAGATGTGTATTTCTTGTGATAGAAGTTCACTCTCGACATGGTTCGAAAGGCACGTAAAGCCGTTGGTCTCGTTGCTGAATAACCACTGGTTCCATGCAACGTAGAAACAACATACAAACAAAACAAGTCAGCCACCCTCACTACATTTGTTGAAAATTCATTTTGTTCAACACTCAGTGGAAATGTGACTTGGGTATTGGTTGTGACGACTCAATTGCCCTTAACTAATTTGTGGGACAAAGAGCTGAAATCTGACTCCCAGACCATCCAAGATTGGTAGATGCAAAATATACTGGAAGATGCATTAACAATTCTTTGGTAGACATTAGAAGTTCCTCACACTGAGGGACCTGGGGCAACCCGAACGAGCTGTAAGGTCTGTAAGGTAAGGTAATGAATAATGTATTGGGAGTAAAGTAATTATGTTAATTACGTCATTTGGCTACTTTAGAACAATGTGTAAATTATTAGGTAAAACTAAATATCAAATTGTTTCATAGAGCTAGTACGAAAATGATTTGCATTGATAGGTATGAAAATTTAATAAAGAGATGGTCAGATATACTTCCATGGACCAAGGTCTTAAGCTACGTGGCTAAATATAAGATCAAACGCAGGTGTAAAGAATTTTAAGTTATTATTAATAAAAATAACATAATATAAAATTCTGAAGTATTGGAGGTAAGGTACATAGTAAAAAAAATATAGGATTTAACGCAGGTGAAAAGTGACAGATCATAAAAAAAAGATTTTGAAATACTAGGGTTAAATTCTTGTTAAAAGTATTGCGAGAAGCTTTGAGGTGTAAAGTTATTTTTGCTAAAAACTTTTACTTATTTGTTTTAACGATTTCCGTTTAATATTCCCTTTGGATTCTGAATAGCTTCATAGGTCCCAGTATTTGTCCTACGCCAAAGGAACACAATTTTGAGTTGCTTCAGATGTTTCATGAAAGCTGAAAGAGAGTGAGTACGACATTGCCTATCTATCTATCTATCTATCTATCTTATCTATCTATCTATCATATCTATCTATCTATCTAAATATATAATTCTAGTTCTATCTATCTTATCATAATATATATAATAAAATATACCTATATATATTATATATATATAATTAATAAATTATATATATATATTAAATTTATATTATATATTATATATATACATATATGTTATATATATATATTTATATTATATAATATTAATTATTAATTAATATATTATATAATTATATAATAATATATTATATACATATATTATATATATATATAATAATATATATATATATTATATATAAATAAAGATAAATGCCTTATGGATTTATCACGTTTATCACGTTCCTAACTTTCGTGATTCAGTTATACACACACACACACACACACACACACACACACACACACCACACACATATATATATATATATATATATATATATATATATATATATATATAATATATAATATTTATATATAATTTATACTTAAAAAATCACAGTAGATGCACGTGACTTCATTATATAAGCAAGTACCTCAGGAAAATGATAGGCACAAATCCAAACGCTTTCGTCTTTATGAAAACATTGCTAACACTCGAATGAAATACAGTTGAAAAGAAAGTTCCAGATAAACAAAAGGATCAAGAATACCAGATGGTTAATCGTCAAAAGGTTAAAAATCAAAAGAGATAATCCAGGATTATCGGATATCACTCGGGCACAGAATTAAACATAGATTTAACCATAGGAGGAACTAAAGCGTAGTTTTGTTATTTGTACTAGGTCTAGAGAAATTAACAGCTAAAGTAAAATGGAAAACTTCTCTCTCCCCCAAACCGCTGGCTACCCAGATTTCAGAGAACCACGAGCATCGAATGGTCAATATTGGTATAACTTAGCTGCTCTCCAAGAAGAGGTAAAAGGTAAATTCCTCCTCCTCATCATCACATAAAAGTATCATATCTTGACATAAAGAGCAGAATTATCTGCTCGCTCACTTAGCCTGCTATCAGGACTCGTCGTCCTCTGCTCAACTATGATAATACAGGGTGTCCATAAAGTCCCAGTACCGTTACAAGTATTTATTCCTTGTAATGGTACTGTGACTTTATGGACACCCTGTATGTATGTATGTTTATGCTTTCTTGGACGTGACAGAAGATCACTGTTTGTTTGTTTGCGTTATTTCCTTGTGACTTATGCGAGATGCAGTTGTGATAAAAGAAACAATTATCAATAACGTATGAAGGAAGGCATTTACTAGACACGAAGATGCCTTTCTAGTATAGTGGCTAGCGTCGTGGCACGCCGCTCAGATGTAGGGAGTTCGCGCCTCCGCAGGGCAATGAAAAATCACTGGGTCTGTATCACTGATCAGTTACTGCTGCAGTGCGTGGGGTCTTTAGCGGTGGGAGGTTGAAACCAACATTCCTAAGCAGCTCGAATCTCAAGTCAATGGCCCCGTGGGCTTGTTTCTTGCGAATAGGTATCTTCTCAAGAAATAATAATAATAATATTATTATAATAATAATAGATATAAATGATTATATGGCTAGAATTAACTGAATGATGTAGATTACATCAACATAAAACTGGTTGAAATTCTACTGTTTAAACTATTTAGATTTTTGGCTAATGAGTATTTTTCAGTTGAATAGGTTTCATCTAATAATAATAATAATAATAATAATAATAATAATAATAATAATAATAATAATAAATATATGACTAGAATTAACAGTATGATTTAGATTACATCAAAATAAAACTGGTTGAAATTCTACTGTTTAAACTATTTAGATTTTTTGGCTAATGAGTATTTAACATGACTGAATGGCATGAATCGCTTGCTATGATTTTTGTGTCAGTTTTTTCACTAAACAGCTAATATAAATGTTAGCGCTTCAGTGGCGTGATCGGTATGGTCTTGGCCTGCCACCTCGGTGGCCGCGAGTTCGATTCTCGGGCATTCCACTGAGGGGGTTAGAGATGTGCATTTCTGGTGATAGAAGTTCACGAATCTCGACGTGGTTCGGAAGTCACGTAAAGCCGTTGGTTCCGTTGCTGAATAACCACTGGTTCCATGCAACGTAAAAACACCATACAAACGAACAAACAAACAAGCTAATATAAATATTAATAAGTATCCAGAATATTTTCCTGATTGACGTTCCTACCACCAGGGAATTTTATATTTCATTACCAACAGCTAAACGACTTTTCATCAGAAGAAAAGGTTCCATTACTGAGAATGCACGGACAAGAGAACCAGGTTCACTATCCCGTTGGGGGATAGTGCCGTAGCTGCAACTACTTTCATTCCTTTTACTGTACCTCCGTTCATATTCTTTCTGCAATCTTACTGTCCACCCTCTCTAACAATTGTTTCATAGTGCAACTGCTTTGAGGTTTTCCTCTTGTTACACCTTTGTAACCTTTTACTGTCAATTTCCGTTTCAGCGCTGAATGGCCTTAGTTGCCCCAGTGCTTGTCACAATGCCAAAAATCAAAATCCGAATTATCTTGTCCTCTGTACTTCCGAACTCACACCAGGATCGAACCCAAGCTCTCAAATGAAAGATAAGGGTTGGTTAGCGTCCTTTTGCCTTCCATTTGGGAACCCCGGGTTCGATCCCAGTGTGAGTTAGAAATGAATTTCTATTACAGCCTTGAATGTCGGTCGATGGTTTCCAGAACTAATGAGGTACCAGTCTCTGGGAATCTTTTAATTGTTATTTAGTGACGTGACAGAATCGTTGTCATAGATTCTATAGGTTACGCGTGCGTCAAGAATACACACACACACACACACACACACACACACATATATATATATATATATATATATACACATATATATATATATAAATATATATAAAAGAAATATTAATGCAACCAAACAATATGGAAAGAAATAGAAAAAATATTATGGTGGAAGGATATATATATATATATATATATATATATATATATATATATATATATATATATATATATATGTGTGTGTGTATATATAAATATATATATATATATAGTATATATATATATATATATATATATTATATAATATATATAACCAAGAAATATTAAAGCAACCAAACAATATGGAAAGAAATAAAAAGAAAAAAACTATGGATAAAAGAGCACGAAAGAGAGGTTAAACCTCCCCCAAAAATAAGTAATTTCTGCCCAAGAAAAGGCAGGAGAAAAAAAAAGCAGAAGAGGATTTAACAAGACTCAAACATTACCCACTTTTGCCTGGAACAGGTTAATTGGTGTCCTGGGACATCACCAGTCTCCTCTCCCCTGACAAGAAAGGTGTATGACTTTTCGTGGGAAAATGAACTCGAATTAATATGACGATCGACTTTCCTCCCAGAGGCAGCCATCAATTTAAAGTTTATGAAGGGATAACAAATATTTACTGAGTTAGCTTTCGTCTATGTCATATAACCGTATCCGACTAGAAGACTCGCAGAGAAGACCTGACATGCGGTAGATGAATTATCTGCCTTTTTCTTATCTCAAGAACTTTTATACTTGTTGTTCCTCTTATTGTATATTGAGAGAGGGGTTCGTTGATATGTTAATAAAGCAGTTTCTTGTCTGGAATGTTTCACACAGATTCAGTTTGTTTCAGATTTTCCCCTTGAATTAAATACAGAACTGAACTAGAGATAAAGTATATTCTCAAGACTCTTTGCTACACCATACTAGATATTCTCCCCTTTGTGTATATATATATATATATATATATTATATATATATATATATAATATATATATATATATATATATGTATATATATATGTGTGTATATATATATATATATATATATATATATATATATATATATGGTATATATATATATATATATATATATATATATATATATATATAATAATATATATATATATAATATACCTATGTATGTATTTAGGAGATTCAGCTGTTATACCATTAGTTCTCATAAACCTGACATTTCCGTCTTGAAATTCGTGCAACGTGCGAATATCTATCAGGAACCCTCCGGCAACTGAGAGCATGAAACCAGTTGACATTCTTCGCAATAAGAATGAATTTCTTTCTGCGTTATTTTTTCCAGTCTCTCTGTTGTTCATTCAGAGGAGTTATTCAGGAACCTATTAAGGATTACTGGAAACTTTCTTTGTTGTAGAAAATGGATTCAAAGTGCCTACCTACAGGCAAATGGTCATTTATTGTCGATCAAGAATAGACGAAACGAAAAGGCTGTTCAAAAAGAAGTATTGGAATGAATAGCTGGCTCTTTCTTACATTCACTCTTTTCAGATGAGACTTAGTCTGTGGCCTCCTGAAATATTACTTCAAGGACCAGATGTAGCTGGAGTGGTTGATTAGAACCGTAAACTCTTTTTCCTTTGTGACAAAAAGGGCTGTGCAATCAACCCTGGCTCTGACTGAGTTTTGGAATCAACCAATTTATTTTTCTTAAAAGACTGAGGAACGAGACCTCTCTGGATTGGGTCGTGTGTCCTTCCTCGTTATTAGTTTTTATTCATTACATTTTTGTTCCGATTCTTAGCTGGATTTGAATAGGGAATTAGGTTCGATTTACGAATGTTTTGCTGTAAAGTTAAGCTTTGGGGTACTTACGACATTGTAAAGAGGGAGTTGGATTGGTTGGACAGGAAGGTGGAAGGGAGGAAGTGGAAACAGGTAAAATAAAAGGCTAAAAAGTGGGTGCAGCTATCGGCCGAAGGGAGGCTGCAAACAACCTTTAATATTGCATACATTGCACCATGAAAGGTGCAATAATGGGACAGGTTGTCTGATACATCTCCTTTTGATATTTATGCCAATTCCTTCTTCACGTTATCACGCCATCTCTAATCCTATGCCTCCCGATTCACCTCCTAACCGAAGGGGTAATGCCATCACTGCACCTCACCTGGTGTACTGTAGGCATTACTTAAGACTGTTTGCAGCTGCGTCCCTTCAGCAACCTAGACGCTTCCGGTTTTCACTTACTCGGGGAGTAAGCCTATACAAACTACTTTGTTGTTGATGCTCTTGTTCGGGGGTTAGGAAAGGTCTATGGAAGAGCCTATAAAGGTCTGAGAAAGGTGTTTCGCGTTGAGTTAAAGATACAGGAATTTTAGGATAGGATATTTATGATTGATTTATTAGAATAAAAATGTATAAAATAAATAATGCCCATGTTAATACGGAGAAATTATTTCTAATAAAATATACTGTTCTTATTTTAATTTTCGTTGGTGAAACAAGGCTCAATTTGACCGTTGGTTTTAGCACGTTTTAATTTATGTTAGACATTTTTTTTTTTTTTTTTGGTTTTTTTTTTTTTAACCATCATTCCTGCTTGGTTACCTCAGTTTTTCTTTCTAAGACATAAAACTGTTCTTTTCAGTAAAAATGGGAAGCTTCTCTCCCTGTTCCACTTTCAGAACTTTTTATTATTTCGTCTCTTTTATTTTCCAACTAACCCCCCCTACCCTTCACTGTGTTGATGACTGAATGTCGGAAAGTGCTCTAGTGCTTGGATTGGAAGCCTAAACTTCATAAATCAATAGTAACCCTGAAAGGTATCTGTAAGTGCCCTAGTGCTTGGATTGGGAGCCTAAAACTGTATAAATGAATGCTACCCCTAAAAGGTTCCACCCATGGGCGTTAGGTGGGGGAGTAGTATCGATGACATACACGCCCACATGGAGGCGGCCTCAGACTCATGACTTACGTCCAACGTCATCGTCATTAATTCCTACCATAAATCACTACAAGAAGCCACATTTGGCGAACGCTGCGTGGAATGACGCACATCACCTCAGCCACCTTTATGCCAAAGGATTAATAACGGCTAATAACAGTTCATAACAGTAACTCTCCCAGACTTCATTAAGGTTGTTTGGCTCCGAGACGCAAGTCTAAATGGGCACAGTGATATGAGTTGACGTATGACTTCGTGATGATCGCTGGAGGGAGAAGGTGTAATAACTCTCACCTCTTCAGGAATGTTGGGATGTTGCTGATCATTAACTTGTGTATTATGCTTGGTGTATATATATATATATATATATATATATATATATATATATATATATATAAATATATATATATATATATATATACTATATATATATATATATATATATATATATATATAATACATAATATATGCATCCTCTTATTGTTTTCCATTCTTTCCGTATAACCAGAGCGTCTCAAAATTATACAAACCTACTGTAGTGTTTTATTTCACATAATTCTTGCAGATATCTATCTATCTATCTATCGAACGATCTATCTATGTAGATAGATAGATAGATAGATAGATAGGTAGTTAGAGCGCGAAATATCTGCAAGAAATATGTGAAATAAAACACTACAGAAGGTTTGTATATTTTTGAGACGTTCTGGTCATATGGAAAGAAAGGAAAACAATAAGAGGATGACCATACCTGACGTGAAAGGTGTATTGGAAAGTAGAGGTTTCAATGTTGAGGAGTGCAAGAGTATATGTCAGATAGAGGTGAGTGGCGCAGCGTATTTTTCAAGGACCTATTCCCATCTGACGAACCTTTTTTATGTTGAATGGAATGATTAATTCGAGGAAGGTTTTCCGCACAAGGGATTCATCCTTACTCAAACAGTTGAAGCATGAATATGAAATACATATCTATAGCCAGCGCCATTTAGCAGAATAGAGTTAACCTGAACGAAGAAAGATCTATGTGGAGTTCAGACGCAATCCTCACTTTAAAACTTGAAATCACCCGATAAAAACAAGAGTTAATGACCAATTAGAACACAGGAATCGTCCTCCACACAAATACGAAATGGATTTCCCCTGAGGCTGTTTATCAAATTCTCTCTGCAGCCGCTGATCAAAACATTAGGAAATCCTCAAAAAAACAAAAAAAGAACGAACGAAAGAAATATAGAAATATGGACGGACTGTCGTCAATTAAAGGATATTTCCACTCGTTTTTCTTCATAGATCAAGGATGAGATTGATTACCGGGAATGAAAGGAAGAATGGGTGTTGCCAAATGAGCTAGTCAGAGGAATGGCGTCCAAGTGGAAAGAAAATGATTGATAAATCTTCAACAGCTGAAGCCAGGTAGGAAACGAATCCAGGGGGTTACGTAGTGTTGCATTTTCTTGGCCATAAAGAAGTACGTCTTCTTGATGCACAAAAATATGTATAACGGGTTGGTAAGATGTTCATCTTTCGACCGAGGCTTACTAATCAAAATTAGTTTCATATAAAGGTCATATATATATATATATATATATATAATATATATATATATATATATATATATATATAATATATATATATATATATGCAAATAAATTCTTCTGTTAAAACAGGATACGTCTCAACAATAAAAGGCCCATTAAGTTAAGTATGTCTTAGTTTTACCAGACCACTGAGCTGATTAACAGCTCTCCTAGGACTGGCCCGAAGGATTAGATATTTTTACTTGGCTAAGAACCTATTGGTCACCTAGCAACGGGACCTACAGCTTATTGTGGGATCCGAACCACACTATATCGGGAAATGAATTTCTATCACCAGAAACTAATTCCCCTGATTCCGAATCGAACTTCGGACCACCGGATTGGCAGCCGAGCGCGAAAACCACTCATTCAGCGAGGAACTAAAAGGACCATTAAAACACACTGGTTTAGAGCTACGGATAACACCACAAACCGAAATACAGTCCTTAGCTTTAAGCCAGAACTAGGGTGTTTCAGTGGGCCAAAAGTCAGATTTCTTGATCAGTGTCCTTGCACCATGACCTTACTTTCATCTTAAACGTTCCTCACTGTACAATCACTGAGCAGCTCTTTTAAGGCAAAATGCACGTATAGTAAGGAAATGAATGAATGGAACATCGCCTGTAACCTGGTAAGGAATCTTGCTGACGATTCATTTGTAATTTTTACTCCTAATAAAAAGCTTACTGCCACACATCCATAAGACAACCCTGGAGAAATTGAAACTACCCGATGAATGGAGTAACAAGGTCTGTTTATATTAACGAAGTACTACTTCTTGGAATTAACTAGCATGACTATCTGTTCATTTCTCGGATACTCAGTTCTATCCAACACCTTTACCAGGGACAAAACAAAAGACGATCCTTGGAGTTGCAACATCGTATCTGATTCGTCTCTCATTACAACGAAAGAGGAGAAGAAAATGGGAAACTGGCAACTCGTTTATTCGCGAATTTAAAACTCCGGCAATATTGCACGGAGTTTCATCTCATTCATTATGCGTTTCACTTACTACGTGCGTAAAAAGGTCATTCATAAACGAAGATGGACTCGTAAAAATATCATTTCGAGACTCTGCTCTTGATATTTGATGCAGCTCGAAAAAAAATTAAATAAAATAATTATAACTGCGAAACTCCGAGTAAATGATACTCCATATTCATTTGTTGTAAAGTTTTGTGAATACTGAAGGTCATTAGCAGGATATTTGGTTACTTTGCAATGCTATTGTACGTATGTTTGCATTATATGTATCGGCATGTATCACATTTCATGACTCGTTGGATATTGTTCTCTCTCTCTCTCTCTCTCTCTCTCTCTCTCTCTCTCTCTCTCTCTCTCTCTCTCTCTCTCTCTCTTACTGTGAAGAAAGATTTGTAATTACGTTTCTCGTTAAGAAGTGTTTGTAATTTTCGATGAATCTCTCTCTCTCTCTCTCTCTCTCTCTCTCTCTCTCTCTCTCTCTCTCTCCTCTCAATAATAACAAGCTATGAAAATTTGTTCATAGATTAAATTAGAAAAAAAAATTTGTCATTCTTGAGCGTGGATGTGTCAGACACGTAGGCAAAAGCAGAGGACCATTTTATGCAATTATAGACTGCAGATTGAACATTTTAAGTATTGAACATTTTAAGTATGCTTCTCTCACGCATTAATTTCTCCTTCTCGTCTTAGCTACTGGAAGTTAAAGAGGTTCTCAGTTTGACTAAAAGGGAAGAGAAAGAACCAGAAGGAATATGGATGCCTGTATTTCATGTAGACTATCGTAATTGGGACTGATATAGTCAATACTACTTGGAGACAGTTAGAGGACCATTACATCGCTTCCATGAGATTTGAAGTGATTGTGGATTAGGCTCTACAGAGAGAGAGAGAGAGAGAGAGAGAGAGAGAAGAGAGAGAGCATTCTCTACTGGTTTTTTTTTATAAGTATTGCATTATATTCCAGAAATCAGTATCCTTCACCTAAGGGTAAATATTGGCATTATATTCAGGAATCAAAAATAGGGCCTTTCCCCTAAAGGGAAATTTACTTTATTCATTATATTCCAGGAATAAGGAAAAGGAGTCTTCCCCTAAGGGTAAATATTCATTAATATTCCAGAAATAGGGAAAGGTACGCCCCTCCCCTTAAAAGGGTAAATATTACATTATTATTCAGGAATCCAGGGAAAGTATCCTTCCCCCCTAGGGTAAAGATTACATTAATCCATGGGAATCCCAGAAGTATCCTCCCCCTAAGGGTAAATTTTACATTATATTCCAGGAATCAGAGGTATCCTTCACCTAAGGATAAATATTACATTATATTCCTGGAATCAGAAGTATCCCTTCCCCCTAAGTAATATTACATTATTTCCAAGGGAAACTCGAAGTATCCTCCCCCTTAAGGGTAAATATTACCTTATATTCCAGGAATCAGGAAGTTATCCTCCCCCTAAGGGTAATATTACATTATATTCCAGGGAATCATAATAAATCCTTCCCCTAAGGGTAAATATTCAGGAATCAGAAGTATCCTTCCCCCTAAGGGTAAATATTACATTATATTCCAGGAAATCAGAAGTATCCTTCCCCTAAGGGTGTAAATATTTACAATTATATTCCAGGAATCAGAATAAGTATCTTCCCCTAAGGGTATATTACATTATATTCAGGAATCAAAAGTATCCTTCCCCTAACGGGAAGGGTAAATATTACATTATATTCCAGGAATCAGAAGTATCCTCCCCTAAGGGTAAATATTACATTATATTCGCAGGAATCAGAAAGTATCCTCCCCTAAGGGGTAAATATTACATTATATTCCAGAATCAGAAGTATCCTTCCCCATAAGGGTAAATATTACAATTATATTCCAGGAATCAGAAAGTATCCTTCCCCCTAAGGGTTATATTAACATTATATTCCAGGAATCAGAAGTATCCCTTCCCCCTAAGGGTAAATATTCATTATATTCCGGAATCAGAAGTATCCTTCCCTAAGGTAAATATTACATTATATTCAGGAATCAGAAGTATCCTTCCCCTAAGGGTAAATATTACATTATATTCCAGGAAATCAGAAGTATCCTTCCCCTAAGGTAAAGATTACATTATATTTCCAGGAATCAGAAGTATCCTTCCCCCTAAGGGTAAAGATTACATTATATTCCAGGAATCAGAAGTATCCTTCCCCTAAGGTAAAGATTACATTATATTCCAGGAATCAAAGAAGGTATCCTTCCCCTAAGGGTAAAAGATTACATTATATTCCAGGTAATCAGTTATCCCTCCCCCCTAAGGGTAAAGTTACATATATTTCCCGGAAATCAGAAGTAAATCCTCCCCCTAAGGGTAAGTTCAATATTACAGTTATATGCCCCTAGGGGTTACTCAGAATCCGTATCCTTCCCCTAAGGGTAAATATTACATTATATTCCCAGGAATCAGAAGGGTATCCTTCCCCTACCCGGGTAACAATACTATTATATTCAGGATCAGAAGTATCCTTCCCCTAAGTGGGTCCCATTCTTATTAATTCCAGGGAATCAGAAGTCTCCTCCCCCTAAAGGGTATCTTACCCAATTATATTCCAGGAATCAGAAGTATTCCTCCCCACCCCTAGGGTAAAATATACATTATATTGCCAGGAATCAGAAGTATCCTCCCCCACCCCTAAGGGTAAATATTACATTATATTCCAGGAATCAGAAGTATCCTCCCCCTAAGGGTAAATATTACATTAATATTCCAGGAATCAGAAGTATCCTCCCCCTAAGGGTAAATATTACATTATATTCCAGGGAATCAGAAGTATCCTTCCCTAAGGGTAAATATCCATTATATTCCAGGAATCAGGAGTATCCTTCCCCTAAAGGGTAAATATTACATTATATTCCAGAATCAGAGTATCCTTCCCCTAAAGGGTAAATATTACATTTATATTCCAGGAATCAGAAGTATCCCCCCTAAGGGTAAAATATTACATTATAATCCAGGAAAATCAGAAGTATCCTCCCCTAAGGGTAAATATACATATAGTCCAGGAATCAGAAGTATCCTCCCCCTAAGGGGTAAATATTACATTATATTCCAGGAATCAGAATTTATCCTTCCCCTAAGGGTAATATTACATTATATTCCAGGATCAGAAGTATCCTTCCCCTAAGGGTAAATATTACATTATATTCAGGAATCAGGAGTATCCTTCCCCTAAGGGTAAATATTACATTATATGCCAGGAATCAGGGAGTATCCTTCCCCTAAGGGTAAATATTACATTATATTCCAGGGAATCAGAGTTATCCTCCCCTAAGGGTAAAATATTACATTTATATTCCAGGAATCAGAAGTATCCTCCCCCTAGGGGGGTAAATATTACATTATATTCCAGGAATCAGAAGTATCCCTCCCCCTAAAAGGGTAAATATTACATTTATATTCCAGAATCAGAAGTATCCTTTCCCCCTAAGGGTTAAATATTTACTATTTCGGGATCAAGAAGTACCTCCCCTTAAGGGTAAATATTACATTATATTCCAGGAATCAGAAGTATCCTCGCCCTAAGGGTAAATATACTTATATTCCCCAAGGAATCAGAAGTATACCCCCTCCCCCTTGGTAAATATTACATTTATTCCAGGAATCAGAAGTATCCTTCCCCTAAGGGTAAATATTACATTATATTCCAGGAATCAGAAAAAAAAGTATCCTTCCCCTAATGGGTAAATATTACATTATATTCAGGAATCAGAAGTATTCTTCCCCTAAGGTAAATATACATTATATTCCAGGAATCAGGAGTATCCTTCCCCTAAGGGTAAATATTGCATTATATTCCCAGGAATCAGAAAGTATCCTTCCCCTAAGGGTAAATATTGCCATTATATTTCCAGGAATCAGAGTATCCTTCCCCTAAGGGGTAAATATTGCATATATTCCAGGGAATCAGAAGTATCCTTCCCCTAGGGTAAATATTGCATTATAGTCCAGGAATCAGAAGTATCCTTCCCCTAAGGGGTTAAATATTAGATTATATTCCAGGAAATCAGAAGTATCATTCACCTATGACAAAAATCCTCAGTAGTTAATGGTCAGCGGAAACAAACACCAGAGAAAACGCAACAATATTTATTAAACAAAAGAGCACTTAAATGAACCTTGTTGACCAAAGGACATATACAAGTCCTTTAAAATCCCGTGGGATTTCCTAGCATCTAAATAATCTAAGCCCTAAGACAGAAATAATATTAAGGAGAAACATCAATATGAATAATCAAAAATGTACCAAACAATAGCTGGCCAGACCAAAACCAAAATAAATATACATCCTATTACTATAAGAGGAGGAAAGAAGGTAAAGAACAAACAGTAAGGAAAAAACACTTAATCTCCTACCTATACATTACAAACTAAAACAAATTATAAATACCAAAGCCCAGTAGAGCATAATGACCCATAGGGTCTGAGTACCAAAAATTTATATATATAAAAATTTACATAAAAACAAAATGTAAATCTCCTCACACCAAAAAGCGGAAGCCGTGATTTAAAAATAATTTAAATCTTCTTAAAGGAGGCCGTGATCACAATCTGTCTGGACTCTGCAGACGGGGGAGGACGCAAACTCAGGTAAACACAGGTGAGTGGGAGTTTGGAAGCAATCCTGCCCAACAACACAAGGACAAACGCCTACCTGGTATATGCCTCCCTACGTGACACCTCACGAGCCATTCGCTCCCAAAACCAAAAGCAGCTAAAAGGGCGCCCAAACGGAAATGGCACTAGCACGGCAAAAAACTCCAGTGGGTAACGGACAGACTACGGCACCACACACCTTAGGAAAAATTTCCCACTAAGGCCTCACAGTAGTAAAGTCGCAGGTGACTAACAACTGCGATCCACGTGCGGGCGGGTAACTCCACGTCGCAGGTGACTGAAGAGTACCTGCGAAGGACAGTGCCAATTCCGTCAATGCAAAGATAATTCTCCAAGGTGCCAGCTGCAGTCTCAAGGGGAAGCAAAGTACGGCCCGAACTAACTCTGGCAGAGCGCTGACCTCCAACATCAGCCTCACCCCAAAAGCGTTCGTCAATACTCAAAAATAAACAAAAGACAACAATCGTTTTAGTACGATAGTTAACAACAAATAAGCAAGCGGGAGGAAGGCGCGAAAGTATCACCAAACACTTCACTTGACACTTAAGATATACATACAAAATCCTTAATAGTATATCCTTAAAATTAGGACAGGCTGATTCAAATGTATTTTAATAAAATAATTTACGTTAACCTGACAGTAAATATTACATTATATTCCAGGAATCAGAAGTATCCTTCACCTAAGGGTAAATATTACATTATATTCCTGGAATCAGAAATATCTTTGACCTAAGGGTAAATATTGCATTATATTCCAGTAATCAGAAGTATCCTTCACCTAAGGGTAAATATTACATTATATTCCAGGAATCAGAAGTATCCTTCACCTAAGGGTAAATATTACATTATATTCCAGGAATCAGAAGTACCTTCATAAGGGCAAATCTTATATATAATCCCTAGAATCAGAGGTATCCTTCACCTAAGGGTAAATATTGCATTGTATTCCTGGAATCAGAGGTATCCTTCATCTAAGGGCAAATATTACATTATATTCCTAGAATCAGAGGTATCCTTCACCTAAGGGTAAATATTGCATTATATTCCTGGAATCAGAGGTATCTTCACTAGGGCAAATATTTCATTATATTCCAAGAATCAGAGGTAGCCCTCACCTAAGGGTAAATATTACATTATATTCCAGGAATCAGAGGTATCCTTCACCTAAGGGTAAAATAAAATTTGCATTATATTTCCTGGAATCAGAGGTGTTCTTCACCTAAGGATAAATATTACATTATATTCCAGGAATCAGAAGTATCCTTCACCTAAGGGTAAATATTACATTATATTCCTGAATCAGAGGTATCCTTCACCTAAGGGTAAATATTGCATTGTATTCCTGGAATCAGAGGTATCCTTCACCTAAATGATATCCTTACATTATATTCCGGGAATCAGAATATTCCTTCACCTAATGGTAAAATACATGTATTCTGGAATCAGAGGTATCCTTCACCTAAGGGTAAATATTACATTGTATTCCTGGAATCAGAGGTATCCTTCACCTAAGGGTAAGGGATTAAAACTGTATTCCTGAATCATAGGTATCCTTCCCAGGGTAAATAAATTTCCATTGTATTCCCGGTAATTCAAAGTAATCCTTTCACCTAAAGGGAATATTATTATTATTATTCAGGAATCAGAAGTATCCTTCACCTAAGGGTAAATATTACATTGTATTCCTGGAATCAGAGGTATCCTTCACCTAAGGGTAAATATTGCATTGTATTCCAGTAATCAGAAGTATCTTTCACCTAAGGGTCAAAATAATTACATTATAGGTCCCAGTAATCAGAAGGGTAGGAATCCTTCCCAATTGTAAGGGTAAATATTACATTGTAAATTCCTGGAATCAGAGGTATCCTTTCACCTAAGGGTAAATATTACAATTATATTCCAGGAATCAGAAGTATCCTTCCCAATCCTTAAGGGCAAAATATTACAATTATATTCCTAGAATCAGAGGTATCCTTCCACCTAAAGGTAAATATTGCATTGTATTCCTGGAATCAGTATCTCATCTGGGCAAATATTTAAATTATTTTCCTAGAATCTGAGGTATCCTTCACCTAAGGGGTAAATTACATTTTTGTATTCCTGGAATCAGAGGTATCCTTGTTATGCATTCCTAAGGATAAATATCATAAACTATTACATTATATTCCTAGAATCAGAGGTATCCTTCACCTAAGGGAATATTACATTATATTCCAGGAATCAGAAGTATCCTTCACCTAAAGGGTAAAATAGTATATTATATATATCTAGGAATCAGAAGTATCCTTCACTTAAAAGATAAAATAAAGGTTAAATATTACATTATATTCCAGGAATCAGAAGTATCCTTCACCTAAAGGTAAATATTACATTATATTCCAGGAATCAGAAGTATCCTTCACCTAAAGGTAAATATTACATTATATTCCAGGAATCAGAAGTATCTTTGACCTAGGAGTAAATATTGCATAATATTCCTGGAATCAGAAGTATCCTTCACCTAAGGGTAAATATTACATTATATTCCAGGAATCAGAAATATCTTTGACCTAAGGGTAAATATTGCATTATATTCCAGTAATCAGAAGTATCCTTCACCTAAGGGTAAATATTGCATTATATTCCAGGAAACAGAAGTATCCTAGACCTGAAAGTTAAGGGACCTCAGGAAATGATATCCTCGACATTGATTGATTAGTTACAGCTCCTCCCATTTTCCTTCCTTGACTTCCTTATCCATTTCCCAGAGAGAGAAGACTCCACTGCCTTTCTTCCCCCACGCACCTCATTAATTAACTCCCCCTTTTTACATGCTTCTACCTGGCGCCTTTGTAAACATTAACCGCCTATCGGTATACGTCAAAGGACTCCATTCTTTTAATCATAAGCCCTCCTACTTCCCATAGACGTCTGTTCCGTGAAACCCTTTTAATGTCCATGGTTTATTCATCAATGTTCATATTCGCTGTTTGACTTCTATATTAAGAGCTTCCAGGCTTTTTATATTAAGGGGTTCAAACATTATTCAGTGCTCACCAGTTTATCAGCAATGACTTTTTCCCTTTTTTTGATGCACGTGTTCTTGTTAGTCTCCGTAAAAAGACTTTCAGAATTACGAAAATGTGACTTTCCCTTTTTTTAATCATTATCATAAAAGCAATCGCAACTTCAGTTCTTATAGTGTGGCCACTGCCAGTAAATGACGGCCCGAAAAGGAGGGTTATTATGAAATAATCCCAAAAAGGGAGATTTGTCGTATAAAAATGTCCCAGAAGGAGATTTATCATGAAGTAAATAACACAAAGGGAAATTTATCATATAAAAATGCCCCAAAAGAAGATTCATCACCAAACAAATCCCCCAAAAAGGAGAGTTATCATGGGGATTTATCATAAATCAAATCCCAAAAAAGGAGATTTATCACAAAATAAATACCCCCAAAAGGAGAGTTATCACGAGAATTTATCATGAAACAAATCCCCAAAAGATTTATCATGAGGATTTATCATGAAACAAATCAACAAAAGATTGATCATGAGGATTTATCATGAAGCAAATCCCCAAAAGGAGATTTATCATAAGGATTTATTATGAAACAAATCCCCAAAAAGGAGATTTATCACAAAAATATCCTCAAAAGGAGAGTTATCATGAGGATTTATCATGAAGCAAATCCCCCAAAAGGAGAGTTACCATGAAGATTTATAATGAAACAAATCCCCCAAAGGGAGATTTATCACGAAACAAATCCCCAAAAGGAGATTTATCACGAAACAAATTCCCAAAAAAGGATAGTTACCATGAGGATTTATTATGAAACAGATCTCCCAAAAACGGAGATTTCCAGACCCATGGCATAAAGAAAGCTCTCCCCCAAATTCGGAGCTTTTCCAGAACACTCAAATCCAGAGGTTTTCCAGCCAGCCGAGTGTTTGGAAGCCGAGGAAAAATAAGAGCCATTAAGCCGAGGAACAACTTACCTCTCTCCGGGCGTAGTGAATGCACGGGAAAGAATGTTGTCTGCGCGTTCCAGCTGGATTTATGGAATCTTGTTAGGCACGAGAATGCCTCTGGAAGGAGAAATCTGCATAAACTTTTACGAGGAGTAACTGAGTTGCTTTCGTTATTATTATTATTATTATTATTATTATTATTATTATTATTATTATTATTATTATTATTATTATTATTATCTAGAAGAAGAAGAAATCTGAGTTCCTTTCGTTATTATTATTATTATTATTATTATTATTATTATTATTATTATTATTATTAGTATTATTATTATTATTATTATTATTATCTGGAAGAAGAAGAAATCTGCATAACTTTACGAGGAGTACCTGAGTTCCTTTCATTATTATTATTATTATTATTATATTATTATTATTATTATTATTATTATTATATTATTATTATTATTATTATTATTATTATCTGGCAGAAGACGAAATCTGCATAAACTTTTACGAGTACCTGAGTTGTTATTATTAATATTATTATTATTATTATTATTATTATTATTATTATTATTATTATTATTATTATTATTATTATTATTATTATTAATGCTGCTGTGAATACTTTTAAGTAATTCTCATCAGTGGTAGTAAACTACTATACAACAATAATACTGTATACTTTTCTCCGCTCGTCTCATAAACTCCATCAGTAACTGACATATCAAGTTTCCTTAGGCAACTTGAAATGCCAGCTACTGCATTCAGAGAAGGCATCCTCACAAATAATAATAATAATAATAATAATAATAATAATAATAATAATAATAATAATAATAATAATAATAATAATACTGCTCTCCAAATGTATTTAGTCGCCTATATTCTGGGCTTGTGCTGGTTCCTTCTTCAATAATTAATGCAGTGCATTTAACCTGGATTGTGTTTCTGCACAATTCCTGGAGGATCTTGTGGAACAGCTGACGCTTCGCGTTTGTCATTTGCTGTTTCCCATTTGGTTATCTTAATCCAGTCGCTTCATGACCGATGCAGAATGAAGTCACTTTCCTCAAGGGACTAGTGCTCTTAAAAGGGGCAGCAGACCCAGAATGAAGGGTGAAATAAAATGGGCCGTATTCGGAAGACTAAATATTGGCTAATCCATGTAAAAGGTGATATATTCATTTTTAAGGGTAAAAGTAATGAAATGTAGGGGGAAAGAATTTCCAAACTACAATCACGCACACACGAATACAGGCTCCTAAATGTACGAAGTGGACAACATTAGAATTGAGGGGTAAGGTTCTCTCTCTCGAGAGAGAGTGGTTGTTTCATACACCGCTTTTAATAGTAAATATTTTGGTGAAAGTGGACGGGGACTAGATATACGTTTGGGCGAACATAAGCGAGCTTATGAACTACAATCACAAAACAGCGCAATAGTAGCACATGCATTCATGAATGATCATAGACTCAACTGGAACGAGGCTAAAATTATCTTTAAAAGTAAAAACAATGTAAATGTCAGATGACTAGTCGAGGGAGCTACTATAAGTTTGGGAGAATCATTCAAAGGAAACAAGTCTTTTGTCAACGAAGACCCATTTTGTTAATTTTTATATTACTAGTATGTTTTTAAAAGATTTAACTGTAGGACAGGCTCTGTTTTTCCCTCTCCTGATGTTGCCTCTGCCTTGCCTCTTCCAGTCCAGGTAACCGCTGCCCACGGGGGAGTCTGATAACGGTGCCCAATCTACGCCCTTGGATGAAGGACTTCATGTAATGTTGCAACAACATGTACGAAGATCCAACAGGATTGCAGCCAGAAGGATTGATAGGGGAGAGGGTATCACCTAGTTGTTGTTAACTACCCTCTTCTTCACCTGGCCATTAACGAGCTAACGAGCGTTGTCAACGATCTTCAACGTCTCTTGTTTTTTAAATTACCTCTGTACTTGTCGTAACTTATTGTTCATTTGGACTGAAGATGAACCCAGGGAAGGGTTCGAAAGCTTTCTGTAAAGTCTTCAAAATTATACACGGACTTTTTACACTTTGTATTATTGTGGACCCTTTAGAACTTTATATATACTCTCGTGATAGAGAGTTTTTTTCCCTACCGCTTTTATTATTATTATTATTATTATTTATTATTATTATTATTATTATTATTATTATTATTATTATTATTATTATTAAATTTTTGTGGGTCTTATCACAGTCCTCCAAATGACTGATTGGCATTTATAGTGTGTGTGTGGGGGGGCGGGATTTCCGGGTTGCATCCTGCCTCCTTAGGAGTCCATCACTTTTCTTACGATCTGCGCTGTTTCTAGGAGCACACTTTTCTGCATGAGCCCTGGAGCTACTTCAGATTCATTTTCAGGGATCTTGGGATCGTGCCTAGTGTTCCTATTATTATTATTATTATATTATTATTTATTATTATTATTATTATTATTATTATTATTATTATGCAGATGATAAAACCTTATTCGTATGAAACAATCCTACAGGAGCCATAGACTTGAAATTCTGGTTTCCAAGCCATACAGTGTTCATTTGCAAGATGTAACAGAAGGTAAGAGGCAATACAGAAAGAAGAGATCAGATTATAAAAAAAATTAAGTTAAATTAATACTGAACAATAAAATACCTGCTGAAAGTAGTGTGAAGTGATGACGTTAGTCTCTCAGACGAACCTAGAAAGAATTTAATAAACTTCAAGGTCGGGGAATATTAAAAAAAAAAAAAAAAAAAAAACACAACACACTCACACACTAAACAGGAGACGTGATGTCTCGGGAATGTCAGAGCAATTTACTCTAGTCCCAGAACTTATGGTTTTTAATATAGAGGGACAACGCTATAGCAGCTATATATATAAATGATAAAGATGTAAATATATTAGATTAAATGTATTGCTACTTGATATCTACAGGGAAGGTAGAACCCTGAATTATAAATTTAAAATCAAACCAATATTCATTGCAGAGACTTGATTAGTTATTGCAACTATTAGAAACCTTCATTTTGTTTGTCTTTCGTCTTCCAGATATTCATTTCAAGAATTTTCCTCTCAGACTGTTGTTTAGATAAAGACAACATGAGTACGACTTTTTTCCTTTTTTGTCTTGGAACGAGTTATTTGGATTATTTTTCGTCTTCCTGATAATCCTGGTGAATCCTGGTTCCATCACGTCTATTTATCATTGCCGGGAAACCGTCTCTGGGAGGGCTTTCTCATTATTCAGGAAATTTTTTTATTAAGATGACAATCTGTTTCGTAAGTCATTTTAAAACCCTAAAAAAAAAAAAAAAAAAAACCTTCTATTGTGAATATATATATATATATATATATATATTATATATATATATATATATATATAGATATATATATAAATAAAGATATTA